>NW_026127028.1:0-87403 GCF_943737965.1 Phodopus roborovskii | reverse complement strand
CCTGGGATTCTTAGGCTGACCACAGTGAAACCCTTAGCCTTACCAGCCAGTGATAGAGATATTGCAATTAGAACTCAAAGGCTCTGAACTTGTATATGGAGACTGGCTCTGACCATAGCGGTTCCTATACTCAGAACCCATTTGCATCCTTGGCCTCTACAGAGAGTCTCTATGGGATCCAATGCAAATGAAGCAATGGACAGATGAATTTCGCTGATCAGGTCTCAAAGCCCTGGTTTTTGGAAATGTTGAGTCTGGTGATGTATTGTCTAGTTGACATAAGTTTGAGCCCCGCGCTTGTTACAATCATTGATCTGTATTCTCTCCTGTTCAATGCCAAAGTAGTGAGTAAGATCAGATATCCCTTAAGAAAGGTTAGACACAGTATCACCCTCTTCCCCATCCATGTCACCTTCTCTGGCTGTGGTGAGGTGGCAGGTAGTGGCTCCTTAGGCTGGAATGTGAAACAGGACAAAGTGGGCTGAGAGGGAGGGTGGGCCTGCCTTGGTCCTGCCAATAGAGTGGGACCCTGGCTTGGAGCAGGAAGACAACATGGTCTGTGTGGGTGCTTGCTGCCTGCTGGGGTGCTGTGTCCAGAGGCTCTAACTGCCGAGGCATCACCATCCTCTCCAATGAGGGAGAGGCTATCTGGTCCTAGGTTTGGTCCCTGGAGAGGCCCACAGCTGGAGTGTTCACATGTGTCTGGAGCTCAGCTGTCAGAGCCCACACTCACCCTTCCTATTGGTAGAAGCTCACTGTCACTCAGCCTCCCCCATTCTCCCAGCCTCACCTCTTATATTAGTCCCCTGGATTTCACTGCTCACTGCAGCTCCAGGAAGAGATGGGCCCTGGGAGCTATGTACTAAATGCCACCTGCCCCCACCTCCCAGGCCTCTTCTCTCCATTTCCTCCAGCTTCCCTCTTCTCCTTCCATCCTAGCTTCCCTCTCTCTACACCCTGTCCCAGATGTACAAGTGGCTCATCCCTACATCCCAAGGCTGGTACAAGCCCCTAGTGACAACTTGGATGTGTATGTTATACTCAAAAGCCTGAAATGTAACTGCATTTCCTGGTGGGCAGGGTGGTTCTGCTTTCTCTTTGTGCCTCTGCAGCCCAGTATGGGGCTTGCATGACACACTGTGGTCAGGGAAAGGATTGGTGTCAAAGGTGAATCTCTGACCTCCTTAATCATGCCTCAAAGTCATCGTCCTGCATATGGGGCCACTGGACTTCAGCAGGGATCCTGCCCTGGAAGTAAAGGGGCACCCTCTGGGGTTTGGCTACATGAGGCCTATAAATGTATATGATACAAGATGGCCCCGACCTAAGGCAGGGTGCTCGGATGGCCACTGTGCAGGGCTTTCTTTTCAGGCCAAGCCTCCGCACAGATCTCCTGTTTCAGCTATGCTGAACAATTTTTGGGACCCATGTGACTTGATGTTTATATTTAAGACTTATGTGTCTCCTGGATGCTGTTAGTCCCTTGTCAGGATGGGAAATTTGAAGCAGACTGGATATAGGACTGCCTTGTGACACTATTTCCTTTTGCAGAAGGGCATGTGTGTGGGAGCCAGAGTGTGGGGGAGGGGGAGGGAGAGTGGGGAGAGGGACAGGAGATTTAATCTTCTTTTAGAAGATTAGTCTGCAACAGTGAGATCAGCAACATGATGGCTACCAGCAAGACCGGCAGAATATAAGCCAATTCCAGTTGAAGAGGTGCCGCCTCCTGATGACTTGTTTGGTGTGCTGTGTGGTCTGGAACTGGTCTGATCTTTTGCCTGTAGTATCATGCATATGGTGCTGCTGCTGCTACTTATACTGCTGTCAAGGCTGCTGCTATGAAGTGGTCTCCTGCGAGGAAAAGCAACAGTGGCTTCTTCCCCTGTACCCACTCTGCTTCCCATTTGTACACACACTCTCTTCATTCACCTAGATTGGCTAGACACAAGGGCTACAGTGAGCAGACCCAGATTGGTCTTCAGAGAGAGCAGCCAACATTGCCTCAAGAGGATGACCCAGGATTTCCCATGGCCTCGAGATCAGTTCTCACCATGGCCTTGATTGGTAGCGCACTAGACTGAAGGGGGACTGATCTCTAAGAGAGGCTCAGGCTGTTGGGTCACTACAGAGGCAGGGATAGGGGATGTGGGACTGCATTCCCTGTCTAATCTTCTTTGTCACCCTGCTCTGCCTCCGACAGCTCGCACCTCCTCCATCTGAATCTGAGAAGAAGGAGAGTTGTCACATATGAGCACAAACATTGTTCCTTGATTTCCCCCTCCCCTAGTCACACTGCATTGATCTCAGGTGCTTGGGAGGACAGATGTGAATTGGACAGATGTGTGGAGCACTTGGAGAGTAGCACTTTCTTTCTCAGGGCCCTGTTGTGCTGTGTTCCAAGACATGACAGACAGGGCCACCACTACAGCTGGAGAGGAGAGGGGACCTGAGGACACTGTTAGGTTTGGGACAAGATGGGCAGAGAGTGGGGAGGAGGCTTGTGATTTAAGTCCATATCAGCTGCTGGGTAAGGGATGCACTCTGGTACATTTTTGCACTGTGCATATTGGCATCCGACCTTGTATTGTGTGTGTGTGCGTTGGATCACACCTGTGGAAACTTGAGATACGGGGCATTCAGTTTGGGGCTCAGCATGTTGAGGTTGTTGAGTGGTACAGCCAGGTTGCGAACTGTGCTTGTATCCAGGCTCTGTACCAGGGTATCATGGTAAATGGGGTGGTCAAAGGGAAACATTTGAACAGTACACTTTATAGTATAAGTGTGATATATGTAAGGATTATGAATATTCATATCTGGGGGTCTTAGCATGACTAATGCCAATGTTCAGAATGTCTCCTTTTTTGTTTGAAGTTCTCAAACAAAATGAAGATAACATGAAAGAGCCCAAATATTACAGACACATGTAAACTACAACATGGAAATAGGGAATTTTTGCTAGCATCTTTAGTTATGGGTGAGGATGCATAATAATGCTGGCAGGAATTTGATCAGAAACATAGTGAGGCCCTTGGGGTTCTTTCAGACATGTTTTTAAAACTGAAAACCAGAATTAGAAATAGTTTGTAGAAACCATCCATGGGCCCAAGGCAGATGCCCTATTCTTTAAGGCATCATATTTGCAGCCGCAGTCTAGGAGCCAGGGACTCTTTCTTTGATACCAACCTAATCACCAATCAAAGAAATTCTTTGAAAATAATGAAATGATTTGTGAGTACTGAGGCATTGCAAAGAGGGATAGCACTACAGGAGTGTGTGGTGTGCATATGAGGGGAGATGTCATTCTGAAACCTGTTTCTCAAAATCTTACTCTTTATATAGATTGCCCACGTGGCTAATAAGAACTTCCACTTAAAATTTAACAAAGCTTAAAGAAGGGTTTTAGAAACAAAAGAACAGAGACAAGCAAGGTTTCTTGGTAGCAGCATTTTTCTTATTGGACTCTGTTTTGCAAGATACAAGCAGATAATTGCACTGCTCCTTTAAGGGAAGATTCCTGACTCAGCATAAGCGGCAAAAAAAAAAAAAAAAAAAAAAACTGCACAGCTTTAAAATAGCACTGCTAACAATTCTATTGGTGTGTGTGAGAGCTGGCAATGGCAGTGCCCACTATCTCCAAGCCGAGCATGCTTGCTGGATGGCAGTACATACCAAGGCAGTGAGCACAGCTTTCAGTGCTATGGCAGTCAAAGTACCTGCCACCATCTTTGATAAACTAGCGGCAGAAACAACTATGACTTTCATTTTAGCAATGTTGTTGTTTAACAGATAAAGACTGTAGGCCAGAAAAAGAAAAAGATTTACAGTAAAGACAGATTCACATTAAAATAAAACGGTAAAGGTTTACAGTGTTTTCTAAAATATATGTAGACTGGGGAGAAAAGGAATAAAATTGTAATTTAAAAACACAGCTGAGGGAGGTTGGGTGTGGTGGCACAGGCCTTTAATCCCAGCACTTTGGGAGACAGAGAGGCAGATCTCTGTTCTGCTGTGTAAACCTGGTATGCAGAGTGAATTCCAGGACAGATAAAAGTTACACAGAGAAACCCTGTCTGTACAAAAAATATGAAAAATTGAACTCAAAGAAACAGAGTAATAAAAAAGCCACTTAAAGATGGGAAGCACAGAAAAACAATGCATACTATATGTAATTCTTGTTTTCTTTAATTGTTTTACTTCTGAGGAAATAACAACAACTGGATAAAAGAAATACTGCTGGATTAATTAAATTTATATATTTTAAAACTGCTTTGACTCCAAAATTTAAGTTCATGGACAGCACTGGGGGAAAAGGATTTCTATTTTTGTTTCTACAGAAAATGAAAATGCAGAGTTACTTGCTGAGTAATGTGGTTTGATCAGCCAGACCCCCTGAAACAACTTTCAGGTGATCCCATTTTCTAAAACAGCTTGGATAAGCCGGCCTTGCAGACTATAGCCAGTATTTCTTCATCTTCTTATGAGCGCATGACAGCACCCCCTATCAGCAGGAAGTAGTTTGGAAAGAGCGACACTCTAAATCCCAAATATTATTTACAAATGTTTGTTTTTCATTTAAATGGGATTGGTTGTACAGTTAATGATCACAACCAATATTTTTAGGGTAAAAGGGGCATTATGGTATAGATATAAATACTTTGTTTTTAAATGGATTTTCATTTATTGATTACTTTGTTTGGAATGGATTTGCTTTATTGATACAATTTAAGGTCAATTTTGTGATAATGTATATTTCTCCTGTTGTATAGGTATTGCAGTTTATAAAAACTCATTTAGAAATGCAGTGATAAATTAGTACAGAGTTTGGTTTAGTTATCTATGATAGTCAAACTTAGAGTAAAAGTTAGTTAGGTTTTTCAAGATACACAGAGATGTATTTGAGATAGGATAGAAATTCTTCAAACCTTTCAAAGACCTACAGAATATGAGCATTTTAAAATGGTTTAGGGTTTTTCTTTGACAGTGAGACATAAATGTTCCTGTCACTATCACCTACACCATAAAGGAAGATAGAGAGGACATTGAAGAAACACCTATGAAGTTTACTTCAATATGGCAAAACTAGCCATTTGGACAAGATACTGCACTTATCTCAACTGTTTGACTTTATGCTGTATAAACTGGGCATGCAGGACCCACGGGAAAGTGACTACTGATTTAAGATGGACATTGCTACATAGTTCCTGCTTCGGGAAGAGTCTGCCAGACATTCTGCAGGACACAGAGAAATTTACTGACAAACGGCCAACACAAGAACACAGTTTAAATTTTCCTTGCTTTGCTGAAGTGTCTGCTAGACTCACTATGGCCTATGGCTGATGGTAAAGATTATAGCAAGAACTGGGTGACTGACAAGCAAGATGTCTCTGTCATTTCTAGAGTTTATATATTTTCCTTCTGTGGTCTTTGAAGGGAGTTGAAGACAAATAGTTGTGGGTTATAGTTTCCTTAGTTAGGATTAAAGATAAGTTACAAAGACTTTAGACACATAAAGAGTTAGGATGATGATGGGATATTTTCTTAAATCTGGCTAAATGTTAATGGACTAAATATTGTTAACTGTGATTCTTACTTGGATAACTGTTGTGTGATGTATTTTGCTATGTTAAGGTTAAAACACTTTTTATTTTTTTTGGTCAAAAAGAGGGGAGATGTGATGGGAGATGTCATTCTCTAAATATGTTTCTCTACTGGCTAATGAATAAAGCACTGTTGGTCAATAGGAAAAGAAGATAAGAGGGACTAGGAGAAAAGGGAGGAAAAGAGTAGTAGGTTATGGCAGACTCTCCGGTAAGACAGCATGCAGACTAACAGAAATGGGTTACATATATAAGACAGAGCTAGCCAATAAGAAACTAGTACCTCGCCAACAGCATTATATCAAATACAGAAATCTCTCTCGTGCTATTTTCCAATGGCAGCGGGAAAGACCGGCAGCAGGGAGGAAAAACCTTTTACACCTACATGCATTTATAGAATACAGGGATTTTTGAAGGCAAAATTACAAGATTAACATAAGTTACTTTTCATACAATGACCTTTGGCCACAAGGAATCAAGTAAAAGACTATTAAACGGTCCAGAAAACAGGTGGCAACAGCACCAGGTGCATACTTTTGAGCCCATCACAATGAGTAAAAGGCCTTGTAGACAGAGTTTATACGGGATTTGAAAGGCAATGCATTTGTAAGTACTGGACTAGCAGTAGTTATGGAGGTTGCTGTATGTGTGTGTGTAGGGTGTGTGTGTGTGTGTGTGTGTGTGCTGTGAAAAATTTGTGCAGTGGTCCTAAGCAAAGTTTTGTGATAGTTTTGCTATGAATGAATGTCCTTCCTTCAGCAATACAGGCTTCCCCAATTTTAATTTTGGTTTACATTAGGACTTGACAAGCGTAACTTCATGTTGATTATGATTTTTATCAATGAGGCCAGCATAACCAGTTGAGTCCTGATGGGTCCTAACTCCTCCACCTTAAGTCAGGCAGCTTCAGCCATGACATCTCTTGGCCTTCTGATTTTCTCCTTCCTCTAAGGGGCAATATGCCAAAACCACTGTTGTAAATCCTAGCCTACTTTGGACTTTGCTCCAATAGAGACTGTGTTCATATCACACAACAAACATGTACCACAGATTATCTTCAGCCCAGTAGGGAGTGTTTCAACCTCTCATAAGCACCTTGTAACTGGAAGATCTGTCTTCTAACGATCCCAGAGTGCTTTCCCATTGCAAAACTCTGTGTTCTTAAGATGTGTTCTACCGACAAGGAGCTCTACATTCTCAACTACTGGTAGTCCCATGCACAAACAGATGGCCTACTTACTCCCTGCAAGGTGGGGGTACTGCCTCAGCTACCTCCCAATTCCTGAAAATATGTAGAATCCAATGTCACACACATTCTTTGCCCATCATCTAAAGCAACAAAATAATAAGTTTAAGAGGCATTTGTGTATTGATTGGACATCTGTACCAAGTCTTGGGGTTGTAGTGACAAAAGCTCTGATTTGCTGATCATCAGCATGATCCACATGTAGGAGAGATGATCACTGTCTGGTGTACCAGGCAAAGCCAGCTGGTCCCACCTCTTCCAAGTCTGTCTTCATGTATCTGCAAACAGGGAGACCGATGGAATATCCAGGGGAAGATATCTATGAGGAACTGCCCCTCCCATGCACTTAAATACTCCCTTGAGGTCACTTTCCTAAGGTTTTGCAAAAGAAGTCCTTGAAATTTTCATCAGGATTACATGTTCCTAGTTTCCATTGTCCAGATCGAAGAAATGTGAATGTGTCCTAAGAAGAAGTAAATCCTTCGGGAAAGAAAGACTTCTCTTATGAGATATGCCATGTGATCCCCAAGTCCAGAGGGGCATCTGAACTTTACTGGATCAAGCAACTCCCCCAGTGTGTCCTTTGTATCCAGCTTCAAGTTTAAGTGTTACCATGTTCAGCCACCAGCACATACACCATGTCTATGTGATACCATAGGGACCAGGTACACCAGCATGAGGACTCATGAAGGGTCCCAGGATCCTCTGAAAACACCCCAGGAGGCCAAACACAGGCTATCCAGCTTTCAAAATTTGATAATTAAGTGTAGGCCTCCCATACTCCCCCATTTCCCTGAAGGGCATATTACACCCAGGCACTGTATTGGAATGCCTACAATGCAACTACTGGTGTAAAGATGACACATCTCCTGTAACTGGTACTGACTCTAATCTGTGGATAGTCAATTTTGCACCACCCTGCATATCTCCAGAGAGGAAAGCTGTGCTGGAGTGCCTTTGTGTTGTGTGAAGGGGGTCTGTGTGGGCTTTTTCTGTTCATTGCTATGTTCAACCTGAAAAGCACTTGCTCAGGAGCTTCTGTCTCTTAACATTACGTCATCACGCTGCCATGTTCTGCCCTTGACTGTCACAGCTTGGGCTGTGCACCTGATGGACCTGAGCCTCTCCCCACCTTTCCAGTTCCCTCCAGTTTCCACTGTTTTAACACTTTCTACTGTCAATCAAACATCTCCTATGGGAGGAATAAGGTCACCGAGCTGGAACCTGAGGTTGCTGGTGATTTGGCAGGTGGGAACACAGATACCCATGACTCTCCTTCCATTGCCAAAGACCTAGTGCTGTGGCAGGACTGTGACAGGGAAGAAGTTGCAGCAATGCAGGCTAGGTGGGACTTCATGACCAGGCCTTCTGCCTCTACCCTAGGTTCTCTCAATACCCTTCGGTGCCCTGCCCTGAGCAGTCAGGAATTAGTTGTCACTTTTATCAAAGTAGTACAGCTAGACACTCCAGAGTGCACACATGGCTTTAGCTTTATAGGATAAACCTTATCAACACATGACCCTCAGCCTGAAAGTTAGTGGATGTCAGCTAGAGGCCTTAGGGTGTCTGTCCACTAGCCTTGTGAATATAAGAGGAACTCAAGAGCTGTCACTAATGGGCCCAAAGCTGCTTCTCCTTGGATTCTCCCCCTCCCCTTCTAGTCACACTGCATTGATTCTCTGGTGCTTGGAGGACAGATGTGGAAATGGACAGATGTGGAGCACTTGAGGAGTAGCACTTTCTTTCTCAGGGGCCCTGTTGTGCTGTGTGTGTTCCACATGCCAGATAGCTTCCCCCACCACAGCTGGAGAGGGAGAGGGGACCTAGGACACTGTTAGGTTTGGGGACAAGATGGGCAGAGGGTGGGCAGTGATTTTGCATAGTTTTAAGTCCATATCAGCTGGCTGGGTATATGATGCACTGGTACATTTTTGTCTGCTACTGGTACAAATTCTGGGATTCCTGAGCATGCATGTGTGGAGCCAGTATTGGTGCCCTATATGTCATAGACAGAATCTGGAGAGCCTCCTACCTGTCCAAGGTAGCTCTTCTATAAGCTGCTGCAGCCTACCTAAAATACTTGTGGTCACCTCCAGGCCCCCTTGTGACCATCTTTCTCCTCTGAGTGGATCTGCATCACCTCTGGGTTCTCACCTTAGTACTCCCACAGTTGGTTCCGGTGATGACAAGACTGTTGCCAATGAAGGAGATGCCATGAATTCAGACTGGCCTCAAGAGACACTTCCCTAATGCAGGAAGAGAGACTAGATGACGGAAGTGCCCAGAGCAGCAAGTCGCAAGTGTAAGAAAGTTTCGCACACAGCGGTCCACGGTGAAATTAAGCACAGGTCCAGCAAAAGCCACAGGGGGGGAGAGCAACTGGATAACGCAACGCTACTACCCAAAGCATGGCAGAGACGCTACGGGGGCACAAAAGCCCCAAAGGGGTCCCCAGGGGTTAAAGGCCTATAACCAGAGGAGGAAAAGAAAAAGGTTGAGATACAACGGCAGCGTCGGATTTTAACCCACCCACCATCATCTCCACCCTCCCCCCCTCAACAACCTGGGCACACCCCCTCTTTAAGAACTACCAAGGTCACTAACAGAGCATTGTGGAATGGAAATGGGAACCCATATAAGGCAGACAGTAGGCCCACAAATTAACATGTGCAATTAATATACTAAAAAAAAAAAAAAAAATCAGACTTGTAAAACTAGCTTAGTCAAGTATTCCTGCTGGAATGCAAGGCTGCGCCTGATAAGCAGAACCCCAATGATATCACTCTCTCAAGATAGCTAGACACAGTCTTAGACACTATGATGCCCACTAAGACACTATATAAGCATAGATGTATGTAGGAGACCAACAGCAGATGGTCTGCTCTGCCTATCAGGAGAGACCCCACTTTGATGTGCCACAGGGATGGAGAGTGTCCCTAGCATCCTCACCCTTGAATCAGAGACTTGTGTTAGTCACTGGACCTGACCTTCACCTAAGATACTTTGCACAGATGAGCAATGTGTTCCTAGACTCTGATGGCGTCATATTGATCTTACTGTTGTTGACTGTTCCTATATATTGTCTACATATACCTTCTGTCAGTGAGTCCCAGTGGGATCTCTCCCTCTTTCTTTGAGTAGAGGACCATGGTTCCCTTCCAGTGCGTGGCAATCAGGTACAATACTCCGATGGCTCTCCTCTTCCAGTGAGTGGAGGTTGGACTAGGGCACTGGCAGAAGGGCAGTAGCTCTGGGACAGATTACCCTATGCATAGTCCCCAGTTCTCTGTAGGCTCCAGCAGGGGAGCGAAAGGCAGCCTCCTTCAAAGTTTTAAATATTTTTATTAAATGTTTGTTTTATAAATAAACAGTGATTTATACAAATAAACCATCTTCACAGCCTGGGAAATCCTAGCTACAGCCTCTCAAGGCACTGAAGTTCATGCACACACAGGGGGGTGTGCACATGTTTTTGGTATCAGGTGGAAAGACTTTACTAAACACACTTAAATCCCTCCATAGCATTTAGTCTCTACATGAGCCTATGCAACCTAAAGCCAGGTTTCCCTGTGAAGCATCAGATGAAAAGCCTTAAATGACAGATTACATTAAAGAACACAACGAACTATCAAACTAGATTTAAATGATAATTAACTAAACACCTCGGTATCTAGTGTTTAATCTAAGGGCATAAGTAAGTAATAAAATACATACACAAAGCATTAAATAAATATAAGATCTCAATATGTTCCTTTCCCCAAAATTAACCAGACTTGCTTTCTCTAGACATCTGCACTGGAAATGTGGCTGAGAAAACCACATATTAACATCCAATACTTTCCACATTGGCCCCCCTACCTAACAAACACATTAACATTAGTCTCAACTGCCACAGTTAAAATATTTAAAAACATTCTGTGTCTCACTAAGCAGGAAATGTGTGTCTGGGACATTCTCAAGCATTTAGTTTTCTGTCATCTTACCACTCCCTCTCACACCCAATCAGGAAACATGTCTCTGAAACCATGCATTTTTCTTTCTGCTCATCCTGAAACTTGGGATATTGATGATTTGATCATTTGTTCTTTTTCCCTTGATGGGCACTGAACATGTTACATTTCCAGATGTTTGGAAATACCTGTTAGAGAAAGATCTGTGGCTGGTGTATGATTCTTAATTGAGTGCCCAGCCCACACCCTGGCTGGACTACAGAGCACTCAACAGACATAGCGTCATTTATGGATGAAAACAAGATCCAGAAAGTCAACTTAGAATAAGAAAGGTAAAATCAGAATTCACACTGTACAGGAAAGTAAGAAAGAAGATGGAAGGACAGAGAAGCAGACAACTGAGAAGAGAGAATTAAGATGGATCTTCTTCCGCATGACTTCTGGTTTGTGTACAGTGCATATATTGGTATCAGCATACAGCACAATAGGACAAACCTGTGAACTTAGCCCAACCCAGCACCCAAGGAGGGCTGCTCAGGCACCTGGCCTGGAAACTCTGGCAACTCACAGTTCAGGAGTCTAGATTCTGAAGCCCTGCACACCAACTACCCCAGGGAACTGGAGCCAGAACGCTAGCCACACAGGGAGACCACCAAAATAGAGTCAATCCAGATCCCAGTTGTGGTCTGCAGTTTGCAATTCCTGAGGGGACTCGCCTCCTGGGACCTGGGCCAGCTGCCTCTAACTGAAGCCAGGCTCAGGTGCTCTTGTAGGGTAGGGTACTTGTCTTGTTCAGTCAATGCTGCTGGATGTTACTTCCCCCACCCCAGCTATTCACCACCCTGTTGTCTCCTACCCTTCCCTCCACCCCACCCACCCCACCCCACCCCACCCCAACTCCCTCCCAACATCCCAGCCCTAGCACACTCATACCATCTCCCTCCCCTAGTGACACTCTGACCTTTGCTTTCCTGGTTCCTGACTTTTCCATGCAAACCTCCCCCAAAATCCCTCCAGCCCTGACAACTGGACATCCTCCCCTATGGAGTTAGTCTAGCAGAGCTGTGTGTTCTCAGAGCCTAGAAACTCACCTTATTATTTTTACTTGCTGAATGGCCCCACTGATATTTTCCCTTTTTTGGGAGCCCTCACTCCCCACTTGTAGAATGACAGCCCTGTTCCCAGGTTTGGAGAAGTTCTGTAACAATGGAGAATCTAAAGGTGTTCTAGGGAAACAACTGCCTCGAGAGTAATAAAATGACAGTTAATCTGAATGTTAGCTTTCAGGTGCCATAAGAAAACTCCTGAAGCAATTAACTGTTTTTTAAAAATGGACTTATGTTTTAGAAATATTTTGTTCTGCTGTAAAAATAGTATAACAATATTACATATGTACATAATATTAGCCATTTAAATCACATTTTAAAATATTCGATTTCAAAGACTAATTCTAAACATTTCAAACTAAAATTTTTTCTCTATAAATCACAGAGTGTAATTAGACCACAACTGTGTGTGGACATAGGGTCAGCACTCCAATATAGGCAGCACAGGTCAGGAGAGCATCCTTTTCCACCAGCAACCACAGGTACCAATAGCTCTCAGCTAGGAGAGTGCTTCATCAGATTCTCCCTTGTTGACCTTTGGCTCACAGCTCTGAGAGCTCAGGGGATCAGGAGGTCTTGTCTTTGGTGCTTTAGGAAGGCAATACCTCCAGTTGACTGTCAACATCTGGTATGGCTGGAATATCTCACGAGCCAGGAAAGGAAATGGAAGGGGTGGAGGGCTCACCATTGTAAGATGTAGGTTTTCTCCCTGCCCCGCTGGTGCTTGTCCCACCACCGTGCAAGCCCCAAATAATGCACAGAGACTCTGTATTTGATATAAGGCTGTTGGCCAGGTGCTAGTTTCTTATCAGCTAGCTCTGTCTTAATTATTAACCTATTTCTATGTATTTCCACGTGTTCTTACCAGCGAGGGGCGGCTGGTGGTTCTATTCTCTCCAGATTCGCCATCTTGACTCTTCCTTCCTACTTCCTCTTTCCTGCTTGTCTCCTAGTCCATCCCTATCTTCCTTTCCTATTGGCCTACAGTGCTTTATTCATTAACCAGTATGAGAAACATATACAGAATGACCTCTACCATCATCTCCTCTTTTCTGTCTAAATAAAAAGAAGGGTTTTCCAACCTTAACATTGCAAAATGTATTACACAACAAGTTATCAAGTAAGAATCACAGTTAACACTATTCAGTCCATTAACATTTAGGGAAGATTTAAGAAAATATTCTATCTTCTATTCTATCTTTGTGAGTCTAAAAGTCCTATATGTAACTTATCTTTAAGCTTAACTAAGGGAAATCTATAACCATAACTGTCTGTCTTCAACTCCTTCAAAGACCACAGAAGGATGGTATATAAACTCTAGAAATGACAGAGACAACTCACTGCCTGGTCACGCGAAGTTCTTTTGTAATCTTCCATCTTCAGCCCATAGGCCATAGTGTGTCTGGCAGACTCTTCAGCAAAGTAGGGAAACTTTAAACTGTCTTCTTGTATTGGCAGTTTATCAGTCACTTTCCTCTGTGTCCTGCAGATCTGTCTCCCAGACTCTTCCCACCAAGCAGGAACTCTGTAGCAATGTCCATCTTGAATCAGTAGTCACTTTCCCGTGGGTCCTGCATGCCAAGTTTATACAGCATAAAGTCAAACAGTCCAGACAAGTGCAGTATCTTGTCCAAATGGCTAGTCTTGCCATATTGAAAGTAAATTTCATAGTGCGTTTCTTCGATGTCCATCTTCCATCTTCCTTTCTGGTGCAGGTGGTATTGCCAGGAGCATTTATGCCTCACTGTCAAGAAAACCCCTAAACCATTTTAAATGCCACATTCTCAGCAGGTCTTTGAAAGTTTTGAAGAATGCCTATCCATCTCAAATACATCTCTGCATATCTAGAAAACCTAACTCACCTAGCTATAAGTTTTTACTATTATAGGTAACTATCTAAAATCTGTACTACATTTTACATTACATTTCTAAATGAGTTATATAAACACAATACCTTAACAAGAGGAGACATATACTTAATTACAAAATTGACCTTAAATTTATATCAATAAATGAGAATCCATTCCAAAGTAAAGTATTCATAGCAATACCATAATTCCCTTTTTACCTTTAAAAGGAAATTGGTTTTGGTCATTAACCATTTATAACTAACCCCATTTAAATGAAAACAACCATTTATAAACAATATTTGGGAATTTGGGTGTCGTTCTTTCCAAACTACTTCCTGCTGAAGGGGGCGCTGTCATGGGGAGCCTAAGAAGAGGCAGAAATCCTGGCTGAGGTCTGCAAGACTGCCTTGTTCAAGCTGTTTTGAATGTTGGATCACCAGCGACTCTGTTTCAGGGGGTCTGGCTTGATCAAACCACATTAGTCTGGAAGGAATCCACAGCTTTTCATTTTCTGTGGAAACAAAAATAGAAATCCTTTTCCCTAGTAACTTGCCCTTGAACTTAAATGTTGGAGTCAAAGCAATATATAAATTGAATTAATCCAGCAGCATTTCCTTTATCAGTTGTTATTTCCTCAGCAGGCAAACAATGCAGAGACAACACAATAGCATACAGTAACCAGATTCTCTCTGAGCTTTTCAGCTTTACATGGCTTTATTATTACTCTGTTTCTTTTATTTTTTGTTTTTTGAGACAGGGTTTCACTGTGTAACTCTTATCTGTCCTGGAAATTACTCTGCATACCAGGTTTACTTGGAACCACAGAGATCTGCTTGCTTCTGTCTCCTGAGTGCTGGGATTAAAGGCGTATGCTGACACACCCAGCTGTCCTCTGTCTTTTTTAAAACCATTTTTTTATTCTCTTTCTCTCCCAAGCCTACAAATATTTTAGAACATACTGTAAACCTTTAGATGTTTTCTTAATATGAATCTGTCTTATTGTAAATCTTTATCTTTTTCTGGCCACGAGTCTTTTATCTGGTAAACAACAACATTGTTAAAATGAAAGCCTTTTTTGTTTCTGCCTCAGTTATCAAAGATGGCAGCGGGTGCAATTTACCACCAGCAATGAAAGCTGTGGTCACTGCCCTGTCAACACTGCCGTCCAGCAGGCATGTTGCCGGCTTGGAGATGTGGTCACTGCCATCGCCATCTCTCATACACACCAATAAATTGTTAGCAGTGCTTCTTAAAAGCCATGCGGGTTTTTTTGCTGCTTATGCTGAGACAGGAAACCTCTCTTAAAGGAGCTGCTTAATCTGCTTGTCTCTCGCAAGTCAGAGTCCATCTGAGAAAAAATGCTGTTACCAAGAAACCTTATTTGTCTCTGTTCTTTTGTTTCTAAAACCTTTTTTTAAACTTTTGTTAAATTTAAAGTATAAGTTCTTATTAGCCACTGGGCGCCATTTGTAAGGAGTATGGTTTTTCGCCCACTGCCCGGTTTTGTCCTGCTGCCGTGACAGCCCTAAATAACACACTGAGACTCTGTATTTGATATAATTCTTTTGGCCAGTTACTTGTTTCTTATCACCTAGCTCTGTCTTAAGTATTAACCCATTTCTATGTATGTCCACGTGGTCTTGCCTGCGAGAGGCGGCTGCAGGTTCTGCCTTCTCCTGACTCTCCATCTTGACTCTCCTTCCTTCTTCCTCTTTCCTCCTCGTCTCCTAGTCCCTCCTATCTTCCTTCCCGATTGGCCAACAGTGCTTTATTCATTAACCAGTATGAGAAACATACACAGAATGACCTCTCCCATCACACCAGCCTTTGAAGGACTGTCCCCAATGATTCAAGTTTTCCACTAGGATACAGTGCTGTCACCCTGGGGACCAGGGCTTTTCATCTAACCCACAACAAGCTGGATCCAAACTTAGAACCCTTGCATTATTTTTGTTCAAAAGTGAAAGTGTGACTGAAAACAAGCCTTGCACTGGAAGATGATGTTGCCTATCCTCATAAAGGCCTGATGTTCAGTACAGAATGTAAATGAGCCAATATAAACAATAAACACCCTAGATGGAGAAAGAACACATACATTCATCCTCTTCAGAGGAACAAAGCCCCGTCATGTGAACAGATGGCCTGGACACTCAGGAATGAATAAGCGATTAAGGACTAAGAGATATCTACTCAGTGGAAAAAAACTATCAAACTATGACATAAGAACAGTCATGGAAGATGTGATGAGAATTCTAATGTGATAAATTATCCTGTTTGATGAAGTTCAACATGTTACTTATGGGATCATGTTTAAAGACAGTAGCAAAAGAAAACACAAGTGTCCTACAAGCCCTGTGCTATGCCTTTTAAACTTTATGCTGAGATCTATTTTGGAATGTATTAGAGGGAAGGTTTCAGCTACTGATTCCTTTTCTGAGCATCGAGTCATGAAAGGAAAATTGATCATGGCATTTCTAAACATGATTTCCCTCATACTCTGGGTGGTTCTGCATTCCTTTTGAATTCAGTTGTCTAGCACTGAAACCATCTCTCCACACCTTGCTTGCCCACTCAGCCATGCCAGGTACTTTTATGCAGAAGAATGAAGTCCAGTGCAGCTTACCCACTCTCCTCTCTAAAACTTGACAGGCTCTGAGGCCATGCCTGGTGATGTCATAAAGGCCTTGTACACTCCCTGCAGATGCTGTCCCAAGTTCTGAGCACATTCATGCCCATTGCTGCTGTGAAGCAGTCCAAGTCAAAGGGACGGACCACAGGCTAGGTTTTCATGACAACCCCAATTGAGTCCCACTCTGGAGTTCCTCAGCCCTATTGTCTCAGGGGACAATGAGGAAGCTTCAGACAATTCCAGTCTCTCCTAGTGTGTGGGACTTCCCATGTTCCTTTTCCTTGGGGCTTCCCTCTCAACCTTTACTGAGGGTCTGACCCACTTAACCTGTGATCACATTAAACGGGTTCTTTTAAGTCATCAGTCAGGCAATTGGATGGGTGACCTCTCCTCACTCACAGAGGACCCTGACAGCAGCACACAATCTCCATCTGTTTTTGAATGCAGACATTGTGTGCTGACTTCAGGACTCACAAGTGACCTCCACTTTCCACACACTTGTCCCTTGCTGTTTTGATCTCTTGACCCACAGTAACTGGTGAGCTAAACCACCTTTTCCTCTAACAAAACACTTGTTCCTTGAGGTGTCCCCTAAGGATGTCCTGAAAGGGGGCTGGGATTGGAGACAAGGAGGTCTCATCTGGGACCTCCTACACAGGGCCTATAACAGCCCCTAGGTACTGTCAGCATAGACATGAGCAGAGGATTAGGTCACAAAGTCACCATGACAACCTCCCTGACCATCACAATCCCAGGGTGTATATCCCAAGGTAGCAGAGGACTCTGTAGGTATTTGGGGAAAAACCTTTCCCCAGAGCAGTTGGTCCGAGCTCCTAGGCTCTGAAGTATTCCAGGTAGAGTGCTACCATTGGTGGTAGGATCCAAGTGGTAGTCCTCAATTCCTGGGACTGTGTAGAGGTGGTGGAGAAAAGGTCCACAGGTACTGGCATCAGATTCAGCCTACCTGTGACCTTACACCACATTGCAAGGGTCAGACAACATGGGGATTCACATTCCCCGCATGCCTTATTTGGCCCTCTTACTGTTCCTGCTCCTGTTGAATATTCCCATTTCTAAGTCTAGAAGCCTCAGGTACCCTGGCCCTGTCTGGAAACTATTCCAGAGGCTGGGCGAGGTTCCTCAATTTCCAAGGAACAGCAGATCCAACAAATGAACTGGGACCAACGCCAACTAGAAGACAACTGTCAGGGTGTTTTCGACCTCTACATCATCCTGGACAAGTGAGTTGCCCTCCGGTGTTGTCCCTAAAGATCGCTTGGGCATCAGTGGTAGATCTGACTCCACAGGATAGTAAAGATCATTGTGGCCACTCCCCCCAGGATGTAGGCTTCTGCCACTGACTTCCTGAATTCAGGGAGGCCATCACAGGCCTTCTGGATGTGGTTCACCCTCTTGACTCTGATGTGGTCACCATGCCCCCTCTGGCCCAAAGACTACTGGGAGGTACCTTTTTAGCCATGTGAATTACCCAAGGAGGGGCCTTTGAGATTGTTGCTGCCACTGTGGGCACTCTCTCAGCTGGTCAGAGTTGTCTTTATTTTACTGCCCTCAGGATTCAGCCATGGACAGTCCCTATCCTGGGAAGAGACTGAGTTTCTCAGTGTGGCAGAGAAGTTGGACCAGTCTTTAGACCTCTCCTGGCTGTCAAGGGAGTGAATGGAATCTGGATTTTGAGATCAGAAAGGCTCAGGGCTTCTTTGGTGGTGCCTATCTAATTATCCAATTTCTTAGTTTACAGAAATTTGCAGTATGCCCTTAAGTTCTATAAAATGGGAGATCATATTTATACTTCAGTCTCCTGAGTTAAGCCTTTATAATCAGACAACTGGGTATCACATTTCTTTAAGGGTTTTCTTCTCTCTCTCTCTCTCTCTCTCTCTCTCTCTCTCTCTCTCTTTTCCCCATATAGAATAAAGTACCGGTATCAACATAGGATACCCCAAGACCAAGTTCTTAGCACAAAGGAGATTGGTTTAGCCCAGAGGGACAGACAGCAGAGAATAAGAGACAAAGACAGGAGATAGAGGACTGCAGGGTGAGGGAGAAGGGATTTTTCCTTTGGTGTGTGTGTGTGGGTGTGTGTTTATTTATTTTGTCAGGGGGAGGGGAGATGAGAGGATAAAGGGTTGCCTGTGGATAGAGTTTCTGTCTTCCATATCCTGACAGGAGTACTGAGATTGCAGATCCTGTGTTACTGCAGCCATATGGAAGGCCTGGGAATTCTCCCTCAGGGCTTCACACTTACATAGCACCCCATGTACCCACTCAGCCATATGCACAGCTGCTTGGAAATATTTTCTAACTCTTTTGTATGCTCTTATTGTTTTCTATGCCCCTAGGTCATAATTTTTTCCTTTATATGGTGCCCAATGGTTGTACAAGCTTTTGACACTTTTTTAAATGTTATCATTATCCTTGACTGAACATTCCAATGTCTCTACCTTTTTCTCCACACCTCGTGCTATGTGCTCTCATAACCCATTCTGTTTGTGCGGCTTTCCCCTGAGCACTTTATTTAGCTTGTTAGTTTCCCTCATTTCCAGCATTTCTTTTGGGTATCCCTTCAGTATCTCTATCTCTACATTGATTTCCATTCTCATAATCTTTATCGACTCCTTTATCTCTTGTGTTCAGAAGCTGATCCACACCCTGCTTCATTTCTCCATGCACTTATATGCATCTCCATCTATTTGCTTTCCATGAAGGGGTAAAGCAAGAGAAAATGGGCCTAGGGGTCTGAGTCTTCATGGGAACAGCACAAGGTTCTTGTAGTAATAGGAACTGACAACCCCAGGGAAGAAATGAGCAGGTCTTCAGCTGCCTTCTTTGTCAGCCAGCTCCTGGCTCAGGACAGTGTGGTTTGCAGGGTGTTCTGGAAGTTGGGACACATAACTGCCTCCATAGCCAAAGCCCAGCTCCTGGGGGGAATTTCTCCCCATTCTGCTGTGGATGCTGGTACATATAGAGGAGTGTGTGGACTCTGGGGCTATTCCATTACTTCCCTTATTGGTGTGATAGAACACTGGACAGATTTTATTTGTATTTCTCTACTGAGGGAGAATAAGGGATGGGCAGAATACAAAACTATGACATTTGTCCATGGGAGAAAGTTTGTGTCATATATGGGTTTTCAGCAATTACTGACCACTGTGGGGGTCACCCTAAATGTACACACAGAGCATGAGACTTGAGTGTGTACATTGTAAAACAAACCAGTAAAAACAATGGAGGGCTTTATTTTAGATCATGAATGGCTGAATGGTCCAGTCTATCCTGGTGGAGAAAACAAGACAGCAACAGCTGGTATGACATGGTGGGCAACACAGAGCTGGGAAGACCTACCGTTCCCAAAACCCAAGCTATGCCTCAGATGTTTCATACACTAAAGAGTGATCTCACCTGAGCAGTATCTTTGACCCCCTAACAACCTGAGAGTTCCATAAGGGAACCCACAGGTAAAAAGCCCAGTTCCCCCTCTAGGCCTTTCCTGGTGTTCCAAAGTATCTGATCAGAATAGTGCCAGTAGCCCTGGGCCCCCCATGGACAGGACTGAGAATTGGCAAGTCAGAAGTCAGTCGAGGCAGGGTGGGAAGCCTCACATATCAGAACATTAGGTAGCTCTTCCAATCAAGACATCTTCCTTCACTGTGAGACTATGTAGCCCTCACCTAGCGTAAGTCGGCATTGTGATGAGACCCTGAAGTCCATTTGGGGGCTCCCACCATCTGAGTAGATGAGGCTGCTTGGATATCTTCTGTTCCTAATGGTCCTGAAGAAAATCACCTCTCATGACGATCCTCCATGGTGAGCAGCACTGACACAAGGGTACATTGATTAAAAACAAACAAAGACTCGATGGAACACAGGAAAGGCCAAAACTACCCTTCCCTGCCCTATGATATGGCATACCTTGACATATGTCTCCTTTGTCTTCAGGTCAGGCAGTGTGGGCAGAAACTGGATCTATGTTTATACATTTACGGAAGATTTGGTGAAGAAATTCCAGAAGTACGGCTTCTGGCTATCATTGCCTCTGTGCTTCAATGGAGTAACCCTCTAACAGACAAAGAGCATGTTTCTTACATTTCATTGGCATGACATTCCCTCATAGAGGAGCATAGACCCAGGCTGGTGTGCTAACAGGGGACAGAGTCCAATGGGGTACTCCAGCACTGGCTGAGCCTCCCTCAGGTGTTAGGCATAGTTCCACTCTGTGGGACCCCTCAAAGTGGAAAGCACACCATGATAGGAGGGCACTTATACTTAGGAGAGGATGTTCAGAGCCAGAGGGGGTAGGCTGGAAAGCTTGTCATGGAGAGACAAAAGACAGGCAGGAATCATCAGAGAAATGTTTTTTGGTCCCAGAGACACTGTAGGGGTGAAGTGAGTCCTGGAGGAGGACAGAGATAGGAAGAGGATAGTGGACTGGGTCAGGCAGAAGCATAGATTCTAAGTCCAGGTAGAGGGGTATGTGATGGGGTGAGAGGAAGCTTGGTGTTGTCAAAGAGTGGGGCTAGGCTGGTCAAAGGGGAGAGAACTGGATTGGGCTCTTCAGGAAAAGAGATGAGGGCAGGACTGGGGATGGAAATCCCTGGTTTGGTCACCACTGGGTGTGATGAACATGATTCTCTCATCTTCTACCCATCTTATCTATGCCAAGCATGGCGCTATCAGAGCTCAGACCCTGTAAAGCCTCACTTTTGCGCAATAGGAAGCCACATCATTGTCCACTTTAGGATCACCTTACTGTGACTGCTTAGCCTTGCCACATTAGATTATCCTGTACCTCATGTCCCTTTCTTGTCCTAGAATGTCCTTCAGACACAGGCCTGCCTGCCTCAGTATGCTTTATATGTTTCACACCACCTGACAGGTCATGTTGTTTCCAGCCTAGGGGACCTACACAGATACCTCAGGGATGGCCCTCTGGGCCCGACTCCCTGGTTCAGGTTTCTCTGTGGGTAGTTTGAGCAGTCCCACAGTGAGGCTTGGATCTAAGTAGACCAGCTGCTGCCTTCAACAGCCTGGAAGATTGAGTCATGCCAGGGCTCCGTGACAGTGGACATGCGAGTTGAGCAGTGGCTTAGCTGGTGACATAGCCCCCTTTAGCCCTACTCACTGACTAATAGACTGCTCCAAAGGAGGTTGACAGTGACATCAGGTCTCCCATCCACAATACAGATGCCACTACCCTGTGAAGCCCTAACTCAAATCCCTGCATGTTCTCCAGGGACTGAATGGGCAAGATTTCTGTCCCAGTCTCCAAGACCGGGTTGCCCAAAAATGTAGATGAACTCAAAGGAAACAGACGTTTCCATATGGGGCCCAGTGACTTCCCTTTCCCTCCTGTCTCAGTGTTCATGAAATCAAAGAAAGGCCCAGCTCAGAAGGGAGAGTCAGTGTCACTGGCCAGTATCCCTATCTCACCAGGTGACCTGCAGAGTGGACAAAGCCATAGAATGGTTTACAGATGCTTTACCCTGCCCATAGCTTTCATGCCACTTTTCTTTTTCATGCTTTTAGAGAAGCAATGCCTAAAGGACTTGCGATACTTCACAAAGAGGTGCCTGAAGAATTTATACACATGCAGGATGGATTTAAGAAGGTATAGGCAGCTATAGGTAACTCTTGGATCTGGCTCTGTATAGAGTACCATTGGGGTTACTTCATTATGTTGAAAGACCCATGGAGGGCTCGAACCCTCACGCCCCCAACTCGGGAAAGGCGCCCCCCCCAAATCACTCAGGAGAAGCAGTCTTGATGCAAAAGCATGAGGTCTTTTATATTCCAGTGCACTGGGGTACACAGCCATACTCCACGTGGGGTAGGAGGACTGGGAACCCTGGATACAGGGTTCAGACAGATTTTAAGGGGTTACAACAAAGCCCGCACATCACAAACCAATCATCTCATAGCATCCAGTGTGGACCAATCAGGGTTAGGGTTAGTGTTAGTGTTCCTATTGAAAAGGCAGGGCACCAGGATTAAAACAAGACAGCTAAAGAATTCATTGCCATAAAGTAAAAGAAATGGCATAGATGAATAGGAATTTTTAAGGAAGTTCAAGATTTAGAACAAGGAAGAAATGTTAGAAAAAGACAGGTGTTTCCAGTGATTGAGAGAGTGGATCCTCAGATAACAGGGTTAGGGAGCACAGCCCATTAAATTTTAAGGATATAAAACAGCCTAAAGAGGCTGTCTCTGCTTATGGGCCCATGCTCCTTTTACTCAATTTTTGAGTCTTTCCCAGTGTTAAATTGCACCCCCTAGTGATTGTATGCAGCTCTGTAGAGCCGGGCTGAGTGGGGGTGACTATTTGCTCTGGAGGCGAATTTCAAGAATTTTGCAAGGAAACGCTCAAAGGAATGCTGTTGCCGGATTTCCTGCTAGGGAATTTAGATATGCTCATGAGTGCAACAAGTGGAGGTCAATAAACTACCCTTGCAACTCAAATTCTTTTTGACCCAGAGGTCTATGCACAAATTACTGCTTGCTGCTACTAGAGCTTGGGAAGCCTTGCCTAATAAGGCTGCAGGAGATCAACTATCTAAGGTATTGCAGGGACTGTCTGAGCCCTATTCAGAATTTTGAGACCGCCTCCTACAGCTGGCAGACCGCATTTTTGGTGATGTTGAAAATGCCATGCCCCAAGTTAAACAAGTGGCATTCAAAAATGCAAATAAGTATTGTAAAGAGGCTTTATGTCCCCATAAGGCCAAAAGTCTTAATGACTATATACGCATATGTCAGCACATAGATAGTCATCACATTTATGGGCCAGGTTATAACTTCAGTTGTGAAAAGAGGGGAGAACAATGGAGGAGCCAGACCAAAGAGTTGCTTTGGATGTGGACAGCTATGATATTTCAAATGGAACTGCCCCCGGGATGTGGGGAAACGCAATTGAGCCCTAGGCCAGGGCTTTGCCCACGTTGCAGTAAGGGTCATCATTGGAGCAAGGAATGTAAGTCAAAGACAGATGCCCTTGGTAATCCTTTACTGGCTCAGGGAAACTGGAAGCGGGGCCAGCCTCGGGCCCCTCAAGCCCCAGGTGTATGGGGCAATGGATACACCTGTAACCCGACCAATACAGATGATCCCTCAGGAACCACTTTATGTCCAGGACCTTACCTGAGGGACCCCAGGAAGCACAGGATTGGACCTCTGTTCCGCCACCCGAGCAATATTAACACCACAAATGGGCACTCAAGCCTTGAGAACAGGAGTCTTTGGGCCTCTTCCAGCAGGAGCAATAGGGCTATTGTTAGGACGCAGTAGTGCCTTGTTGAAAGGATTAGAGATATTCCAGGAGTAATAGATTCAGACTTTCAAGGAGAAATAAAAATCATGGTTAGGGCAGAAATGGGGGTATTAATGATACCACAGGGTGCTCGGATAGCGCAGTTGGTTCTTCTCCCTATGTTCAAAACCAACAACCCCTTTTTAAAGGACATCAGGGGATCTGCTGGTTTTGGGTCCACAGGCTCCATGGGTGCCTTTTGGGTATCAAATCTTGAACAGCGCCCCATGCTCACCCTTACCATACAAGGTAGACGAATTTTCTGGACTTGGGGGCAAGGGAGCAGACTCCTCAGTAATAGCAAAAAAAACATTGGCCACAAGCATGGCCTCTTCAGCCAGCCTCCACTCATTTACAAGGAGTGGGAACTGCTGGGCTCCAGAACGTAGTACTCAGTTTCTTAAATGGTCAGATGATGAAGGACATACGGAATTTTTCAGCCTTTTGTGTTAAGTCATATACCTGTTAATCTTTGGGGGAGAGATGTGCTTCAGGCCATGGGAGCAGTCCTTACTACTGAGCCTGTTAAAAATATGCTGTCTGACCAAGGTTATGTACAAAGAAAAGGACTGGGTAAATTCCTACAAGGTGACCCTCAGTCTGTTGCATCCAAAAATTTAATTATCAAAAGAGCAGGGAGATCGCTCTGGGCTGAGAAATTTCCCTTAGGGGCTATTGCTATGCAGCCTGTTCCCATTCCTATTATCTGGGAAACTGATAACCCAGTATGGGTGGAGCTATGGCCCTTATCTATTGAGAAGTTACAGGCTGCACATCAACTTGTAAAGGAACAATTAGAGGCAGGACATATTGTTCCTTCCACTTCCCCCATGGAATACCCCAATCTTTGTTATAAAGAAAAATTCTGGAAAATGGAGACTCCTACAAGATCTTGGAGCTGTTAATGATTGTATGCAAATTATGGGAGTAACACAACCTGGCTTGCCTTACCCTGTGGGTATTCCTCAAGGCTATCATTTATTAGTTATAGACCTAAAAGGTTGCTTTCTTAGCATTCCTTTGCATCCTCAGGATAGTGAGCGATTTGCATTTAGCATTCCTTCTGTTAACTTTAAAGAGCCCTATAAGAGATATCAATGGGTGGTGTTGCCTCAAGGAATGGCCAATAGGCCCACTATTTGTCAAATTTATGTATCATTGGCCATTGCCCCCGTTAGAGAGAAATTTCAATCCCTATATATTATACATTATATGGATGGTATTCTTTTAGCCGGCCTGGATTCTAAGGAAGTGAATGAGGCTTTTGGGGAATTGCAACATAATCTTCAACTAGCTGGCTTAAGATTAGCCCCAGAAAAGGTGCAACAAGAAATTCCCCTATCAATACCTGGGTCATCAATTGTTATTTTCTGGTATCTGTCCTCAAAGATTACTTTAAGGCTGGATAATCTGACCACCCTTAATGATTTTCAACAATTATTGGGAGACATAAATTGGGTTCGATCTAGTTTGGCCCTAACCACTGGGCAGCTTAGACCATTATTTGATATCTTACAAGGAGATTCTGATCCCACTTCTCTGAGCACCTTAACACCTGATGTGTGAGAATGTATACAGCTTGTGCAAAAATGTCTCCAATCTGCACATTTAAATTATATTGACTATTCTCAGAATTTGATGTTATTAGTCTTTGCTTCAGCATATTCCCCTACTGCGGTATTTTGGCAAACTGATCCTATATTATGGGTACATGAACATGCATCCCCAAGAAGGACAGTTAGATCTTATCCTCAGGCAATGCTTTCTATTATTCAAAAGGCATACAAAATGAGTATTCAAGTTTTTGGCAAGATGCCGGATTTAATTGTTACTCCCCTATACTCAACAACAGATACAATGGCTTCAACATTGAGGAGGAGTGGGCACATTTCTTGTGTTCCACACCCTGCCGCTTTGATAGTCATTTTCCTTCCAGTAAGTTAGCTGACTTTTTTAAAAATCACCCTGTGTGTTCTCCCCAAGATTATTTCCCCAAAATCCTCTGAAGGGGGCCCCGTAATGTATTTACAGATGGCTCTTCAAATGGTTGTGCAGTAGTTGTTTCTTTTCCCATTATCAAACGCTCTATAGTTAAAGTGAAGTCTGCACAATTTGCAGAACTAGCTGCAGTACAATTAGCCCTTCAACATTTTCTGATGAGCCATTTAACTTATGCACGGATAGTAAATATGTGTATCATATATGGGCTCCCTTAGAAACTGCTGCTTATATAGCTCCAGTGTCTCGTGTACAAGAACACTTACTAGCCTTACAAAGCCTACTATGGAGGCGCTCTCATCCAACTTTTGTAGGACATCTCCGAGCGCATTCGGATTTGCCCGGCCCTTTAAGTGAAGGAAATGCCATTGCTGATTTTAATACTAAAACAGAGAGTTCCATCATGATGATGAGAGAGTCTGGGTATGAAGCAGCCTGCAAAGCCTCATACAACCTTCCACCTTAATGCAGGGGTCACTCAAATTCCATTTTAAAATTATTAGAGTACAAGCTATTGATATAGTTAAGAACTGTCCCCTATGTGCAGAGTTCTTACCTGTTCCACACCTTGGAGTTAACCCCCGTGGTGTCACACCCTAATGATATCTGGCAGATGGATGTTACACATGTTCCTTCCCTTTGGTCGACTACAATTTGTTCAAGTATCTGTGGATACCCATTCTCATCTCATATTTGCCTCTGCTCATACTGGAGAAAAGCTTAAGGATGTTAAGAGCCATTGTTTACAAGCCTTTGCTTATAAAGGAATGCCCAGACAATTAAAAACTGATAATGGCCCTGCTTATACTAGTCAGGGTTTCAATTCTTTTTGCAAAAAATTTTTTTTATCTAACATAAGACGGGTATCCTTTATAATCCTCAGGGTCAGGCCATGGTGGAACGTGCACATCGCACAATTAAAGCCTACCTTCATAAAACAGAAAAGGGGGAGTTTACAGGATCTCCTCATAATCACTTTTCTCTTGTCCTATACATTTTAAATTTTTTAACTATTGATGGTGCTGCTCGATCTGCGGCCGACAGGCATTAGCGTCCTCAGTCATCTGACTATGGCTCAGTTATGTGGAAGAATGTCACTGCTAGAAAATGGTGCAGCACTGACTGAGTTCTAGTATGGTCCCGAGGGTCAGTTTGTGTCTTTCCACAAGACACAGATAACCCTGTTTGGGTGCCTGAGCGGCTGATTCGCCATATGCGGAGGGATGGTGATTGTAACAGCCAGAAAGAAGGTCCGATGGGTCTTCCAGAATCTACCCATCCTGATGCCTGTGCATCTGAGTAGCCATATGTGGCCTTTTTCCTGATCAGTAATTATAGTTTGGATCAAGTGGCTATATAAATTTACACTGATCCAAAGGACAAGAATTTCACCTTCATCTTAGGCACTGTATTCTGGTTCCATTCTTTTGTTGTAACCAAATGCTACTAATTTTGGAGAAAGTTTCAATTGTTCTCAGCAGGTCTGCTGAGCGTAACAGCTGTCCTGGGCCAAGTACCCCAGGTGTGCAGCAGCGAGGAAAGGAGATTCCTGGATCCGGCTGCCAGTGCCACCTTCACCACTGAAGCAACAGTTTCTACCATAGCCCTCTCCCAATCTGTAAATACTGCAAGCACAGTGGATCAACTAGCAGGTGACTTGGCTTAAGCCTTAGCTACCCAAAGCACACTTAATTATCTAGTACAAATTGGCATTTTTAAACTAAATTTACAAACTAACCTCCTATAGGAACACTTGAATTTTTGTGAGAAGCTCACATGGCTTCCTGTTCGCTGTCTTTTAAACATATCCAGTGTTAATGCATCATTTTCTCCAGAAACCCTGGAGTGATGAGTTTTTTAGTTATACACATGCTTTAGCCATGCAGACCATTAACATCTATGAGACCTGAGTGCCACTTGCAAATGAAGAAGGCCTTTTACAAGGACTTCAACTTGTGGGCAGAACATTGGGGTTTGTAGCCCTTGCACTTGGTGCTACTTTGCCACAGCATTAAACAGGCCCATGCCAACTTTCTAACAAGACAGATACTTTCTTTTGCTCAAGAGAAAATGCCTCTGCCCATGTGTGGCTGACAAACTATTCACCAGTGACGGGTAAGGCAGAGGGGGCAAATATCCAACCTAAGACAGGAAGGTTACAGGCCTGGGTGACCTCTCCAATGACGGGTAAGGAATTATGCTGATGTCCTCTGTCACCTAAGACAGGTGTTAGTTTATATTAAAAGAAAGGGGGGACCTATAGGGCCCTGCATGGACTCCCAAGGCACCTTGAGCTAGCCTGAAGCTGTTGGCGGGAACGCCTCGCCCCAAGTCTGTTGTTGGTACTCTTCTCGTTTTGGATACCACACCTCGTGACAACACATCTTGTGACACACACCTCGTGACACACACCCTGTGACAACCATACCTCGTGACAATACAGGGAGGAGCTAAGCCAAAAATTCCTGTAATTTTCCACTGTGCTATAAGTCGGTATTTAAGCCCGTTCTTGCCTCTCAATAAAGGGTATTCAGCATTTGGTGTTCCAACTTTGCCATTGAACGAATGACCCGCTGTCTTGTCTTAATTTCAATCTCTAGGCCTTCGCCCGATTCGGTGGAACAGATTGTAGCATGGGCGCTACAATTTACATCATTGCCCCAGCCCTTTCTTTACCTTTTACAAGGTAACTGCTCCCATAGGTGAACAAGGTC
Source organism: Phodopus roborovskii (assembly GCF_943737965.1). NCBI lineage: Eukaryota > Metazoa > Chordata > Mammalia > Rodentia > Cricetidae > Phodopus > Phodopus roborovskii. The sequence continues at coordinate 58,992 of NW_026127028.1, read as the reverse complement.
AGTGCTTCCCGGCCAGATGGAAGTCCGTAAGATCTTTGCGAACTCAGTCTCTTTAACCAGCAGTTATGGCAGTCACAAATCACCGGTTCATCAGTCTCCTCAGGCAGAAGAGTGGCAGGTAATGTGCCAGTGAGTCATGTACGCGTTGGTCATCCATTGGTGTGGGCCTTTTCTCCTGAAAATCTGGGCCTTTTTGGCAGAAGCTCGATAGCCCAGATCTGACAGTTCCAGCAGCAGTGCTTGTGTTCCTTCCATGGAGTCGTGTTGGGTGGCTTCTGTTAGAAATAGGTCGTTCACGTACTGGAGGAAGGTTGGATCCTGGACCTGGGGGAGTTGGATCCTGAAGCTGGCCAGATCTTTATGAAGGGCCTCATCAAAGATGGTCAGGGAGTTTTTAAACCCTTGTGGCAGTCGGGTTCAAGTGAGCTGTCCAGTTCTGCCCATGTCAGGGGTCCCTCCATTCAAGAGGCAAAAAGCGGTTGGCTGGCAGGATGAAACCTCAGGCAGAAGAAGGCATCTTTTAGGTCTAATACGGTGTAACAGCTCCGCTCAGGTGGGAGGGCACTCAGGAGGTGATAAGGGTTTGGGACAGTTGGATGTATATCATGTGTCCTTTTATTGGCCTCTCTCTCAAGTCCTGCTCTGGCCGATAATCACTGGTACCAGGCTTTTTAACTGGCAGCAAGGGAGTGTTCCAGGAGACTGAATAGGAACCAGGATGTCTTGTTGGATTCACCTCTGGATATGGGGTCGAATTTCTTTCTGGGCCTCTCATGGGGAACTGTTTAACTGACACTGGTGTAGCACTAGCTTTCAGCTGAATGACCTGTGCAGGCTCTTGCTTTGCCAGAGCCATTTAGGATATTTTAGCCCAAGCTAAGAAAGTATGGGCCAATCATCAGTCCATATTGGAGGTTCCAGCTCCATTTGAACAGTTGAGGTCAAGCCCTGGCTCCTCAAAGTGGAGTCTGTACTCATCTTTTAGCCTAACAGTAAGGACCTGCAATTGATTTCCCTGGTTATCTGTTACAGATGGCTGTTCAGAGTCAAAATGAATCTGGGCTCCTGCTTTTGACAGGATGTCTCTTCCTAACAGAGGGTAAGATCATCCTGGGGTATGTAGGCACAAGTGGGATATGCAGCCCACACCAAGGTTCACTGTTCTAACGAAGGGTAGTCCATGAATATTGCAGTTGCCCTGTGGCACCCATTATCCATTACTATATGCACATTAGTCTTTGTCAAGAGGGGTCCTGTTGCCCAGGCTTCCTGACTGGCTCAAGCCTGCTCTAAAATTTTTTTATTACTGCGGCCAAGATTTTAATCAAATTTCTTTCCTGTCTTCTGTCATGCCTGTTCTCCCTCTCTAGGCTTTTGAGATAGGGTCAAAGGGAGTAAACCGCCTGAAGGCCTCCAATAGCCTTTTAAGAGACACCGAGGAGATTTGGTCAAGAATGACCTTTTGCCTACTCACTGCTGGGGGCAGAGTCTAGGGAAAATTAGGCTAAATTTTTGCATCCTTACAATGTCACAGGGATATTTTTTCCCCTTCATTTCCTAGCAGGCAAATGAACAGATCAGAAAGGCTACCCAAGAAGTTGAGCTGCCTGCAACTTCAATGTGGCAGAGGCCACACAGCTGGGCTTCCTACAGAGTCTGTGTGCACATCCTGGATCTCTTCAAGTCTGGCATTTGAAACCAGAGCTCCACTTTCTGCATAGCTGCCCCTCTGAGCATAGCACCAACTCAAGATGCTCCTGAGAGGACCAGAAGCTGCATGTGGTCAGGTGTTGGCTTTGATCTCACTGGTCCTTAGCCTACAGATGTGCCAGGGAAAGAGAAAGGAAAAGCACAGGGCCTGTGCAGGCTGGGAACTCTGTGCTGGATGCCAGGGTATGGTTTCCTCAAGCTGCTAGGTCTTCTCCTACCTCTTACCTTGTTTCTCCAGCTACCTATCCCATGAGTTAAACATGCTCATCCTAGATCTGTGTCCTTCTCGACTTTGGCCCTTTTGGAATCCAGTGGGGACTTTTGGTGAGGGGTCATTGGGTCTCCAAGGTAAGATGCTGGGGAGCCGGCCTCGAGTCACAGCCAGCCTTGAGCCACATCCTCTTGCCAAGTAGTTTGTGCCATAGCTCTAGGCTGAGTCTTATCTTGGCAAAATAGGATACTGCTCAATGGGCAGTCTGTTTACTTCAGGAACTGAGATAAGCAGATAAAAATGGTCTGAGAACTGCCAGAGCCCCAGAGTCAGCACAGCTAGCCCTCCCCATTCCCTCCCCTTTTATTGCTTTAAAAACCCCTCTTTGTGCCTGATAAAGTTAGACCTTGACTAGCATTGCTTGGTCTCCTTCCTTCTTTCTCCCCATTATTTTCAGGTTCTAGCCCACCTCGACCCATGAATAACTAGGTCCCACTGGTCGGGTCAAGAGGCGCCCAATGTGCTGTTCCAGGGAGGGCTTTTACTGAACGGAGTCCCCCATCCCTAAATAAAATCGGTGGCTCACACTGAGAAGAGTGCTGGATCTGGGAGCTGCAGCACAGCGATTTGGAATCCATCCTCACCACTCATGAGCACACAGATTCCTGGTGAGTCGCCCCCCCCCCCATTCCATTCAATAATAATGGGTCAATATTTGTCTAAGGAAGTTTAAGTTCTTTAGGGACTTCAAGTTTTCCTTTCGAGAATGAGGAATTAGAGTTTCATGTAAAGAGTTAATAAGTTTCTTTGCTTTCGTTTCCTAAAAGTTTTCCTTGGGTTATTCTCAAAGGACCAGATATTCACCCTGACATGGAAAAATGTGGGTGAGGATCTTAATACATTCTTAAAGAACAAGACCTAGAAGCCCTAAGCCTTAGGAACTCCTGCTGTGGCTAACGCCCAGCTAAGTGTATAAAAAAATTAATGCAGCCTGTCAGAAACTGGTGAATTCATTGGAATTTTTTCAGAATTTGTATTGCAGCTACAATTCAAGAGATTTCAATTAAGGATGTTTTATTTCAACAAACTAATCTTAGCCTAGGAAAAAGGAGGGCTAAAAGATGTATGTATGTTCTGTATGTATGATGTGGCCACACATGTGAATGTTTGAGTGTCTGAATTGTGATTGTGAATATGTGAATGTGTGAATCCCAACAATAGGTACTACCTGAATTTCTTAGGTTATACAAAAAAGAAAAATACAGAGAGAGACAGACATCAGGTCATGTCTTAATTGAAAGAGTTGGAGATCTGCATCTCCCATGACTGTCTTGCAGAATGAAACAGTAGTAAATGGTCAAAGTCAGAATGGCCTGCGAGCCAGAGAAATCTGTATGGATGTCTCAAAAGAGTTTATCAGAGGAGAGAATACAGAAATCATCCTAAATTTTGGTGGTTAAAAAAATGAGAATGGAGGTTAATGTAAGACTTGATGAGAAAAGCTATTGAAAAGAGGCATCAAGAAACTGCAGCCCTGTTAGCCCCACCACCACCACCACCACCAAAAAGGTATCAGTGTAGATGCAAATGAGACCTTGTCAGCTATTGAGAAGAAGCCTCAGGGAACTATAGGCCCTATTAGGGCCCCCCACCTAGAAAGTGTCAGTGAAAATGCAAATGAGACCAGGTCAGCTAATGAAAGCTTTACAGGTCAGAGTAGAAAAAGTTTTTAAAAGTATTTGGGACTTAAGTTACATCCTAAAGAAATTAGGCCTCAAAGATTAGAAATCAGAAAAGATAGCTTATGATCATTAAATGATTTTCAAAAGTTATTAGGAAATATTCCAATCGTTATGTCCTTTTTTTTTAAAAAAAAAGCACCTACTGTTGATTTGAAACCTTTAAGCTATATCCTTAAAGGAGATAGTGATCCCAATTCACCTAGACAGCTAACTGAAGAGAGTAGACAAGTTCTCTTACAATCGGAGAATGCAATCCTGCATCAGCAGATATGCTATATTGACTATGCAAAACCATAGTGTTAGTGTTAGGGTTAGGGTTAGGGTTAGGGTTAGGGTTAGGGTTAGGGTTAGGGTTAGGGTTAGGGTTAGGGTTAGGCTTATGTACTTCCCACACAGCATAGTGGATATTCTTTCTGTCTTATGGCAAAGGGGACCATTGTTATGGTTGCATTTTCCTGTTTTCTCAGTCAAAGTGTTAAATCCTTATTTTAAAGCAGTAGCTTGTTGGTACAAAATGCTGTTTTAAGAGATATTTGGCCAGAGAACCGAAGCATAATACATGTTCCCTATACCAAACAGTAAAGTTAATGGTTATTTCAAAACCTTTACAACCAGCAATTAACAGGCAAAGGAATGTTTACTTAGATGGTGAGGGTTACCTCCCTTTTCTGAGAATGGTGCCATGCACCAGCCATAGCACTCCTGACTTAAGGAGTTAATTTTCTTTTATCATTAAAAGTGTCCTTTCTCTGAATAGATTTAGGGCCTACGTTTTTCAAGCATTTATTAATTATAATTTTTGTTTCCATCAGCTTTTGCTCAGTTTTTGGAAAAAAATTTACAATGAGTTTATACACTATTACCATTTGTACTAATAAATCCTTTTGTATTCCCTAAAATTGTAAGGAGCAATCCTGTTAGTTTTTACTGATGGTTCTTTTGAGGGAAAAGCAGCTTATGTTATTTATTGATGGGAAAAGAATATGTAGTGCAGACAGATCCAGCTTCAGCTCAGATAGTTGAACTACGCGAGCTGTTGCAATAGTTTTTTCAGCTTCTAATGAATGATTCCTTTAACTCATACTGATAGTCATGTTTTCAGAGCTCTTCAAGTTTTAGAGATAGTTCCATACATTGAAACTAGTAATAATCAGGTTACATTGCTATTTGAGAAAATTCAAACTGCAATTCATGAAAGAAAAGGCACCTTGCTTTGTGGGTCATATAAGAGCTCATTCAAACCTTCCTGGTCCACTGACTAAAAGTAATGAGTCAACTGATAGTCACTTTATCTTAGGTAGAATTAGCTCAGCAGTCACACAGCTTTCATGATCAAAATAGTAATAGTTTAAGAAAACAGTTTGTTTGAACTAGAGACTCAGAAGGCCATTCAGGTTACTTCTAGCCCTATATCCTGGTTGACCTCTCCACTAATTTGTGGGGAGGGATCTCTTAGAAGAGATGGAAGTTGTCCTTACTACCCAATCCCTTGCCCAAGGCACTCTGCCAAGAAACAAAGATCTCCTGATGATGTGTAAAATGGGCTGGGGCAAAGGACTAGGGCTAGGTAAGCTGGAGCAAGGAGAATTCTGCTCTGTTGCCACTCTCCCATTAGACACCCAGGCTCCAGGCCATAGGGAAAGGATTTGGCCATTTTTAATGTGGGTCGCTGTTGCACTGCCAGCCCCCATTCCCATTGCATGGATTTCTGACTTCCAATGTGGATGGAACAATGGCTCTTAACCGCAGAAAAACTTCTGGTGGCTTCCCAACTAGTTCAAGAACAATTGGAGGCAGGACATGTGATCCCCTCCACCTCTCCTGGAATTCTCCTATATTTTGATTAAAAGGCTTCAGGAAAATGGAGATTGCTCCAGGATTTGAGGGCCATTAATGCAACAATGCAGCCTATGGGAACTCTTCAGCTCAGCTTGCCCTCACCCGTGGTTATTCCTAAAGATTGGCATCTAATTGTTATTAATTTAAAGGATTGCTTCTTTTCCATTCCACTGCACTCCCAAGTTAGCCCCAGGTTTGCATTTAGCCTTCCTTTGATTAAATTTCAGGAACCTGCCCTTTGCTTTCAATGGGTAGTTCTCCCCCAAGGAATGGCTAATAGTCCTACAATATGCCAGGCCTATGTGGCTGCCTGCCTGGATCCTATCAGGAGCAAGTTTTCTAATCTTTACATTATCCATTATATGGATGATATTCTGCTGGCAGCACCTGCTGAGGAGAGATGTCTTGAAGTGTTTGCTAAATTACAGGAGCTCCTGGAGGCTCGCGGATTTATTTTGGGCCCAGAGAATGTTCAAAAGGGCGCCAGAGAATGTTCAAAAGAAACCTCCTTATACCTATCTAGGCCATCGAATCCAACAGACCATTCTCCGGCCTAAAAGGCTCCAAATTGATTATTCAAATTTAAAAACTCTTCAAGATCGGCAAAAGTTTTTGGGGGACGTTCAATGGATCCTCCTCTATTTCCATTAAAACAGGGAAGCTTAAACCAATATATGATATTCTTCCAGGGGATCCAACCTCTTCCAGACAGATTACACCAAGGCCAAAGAGGCCATCCGATTGCTATTAAAAAGCATTGAAAAAGTCCATCATCTTTGCCGCCTAGATTATGGACACCCTCTTATTATACTTGTACTTTCCTCCAGTTGTTCACCCACCACTGGTTTTTTGCAAAAACGGCCCTATATATTGCATACATTTGTCAGCCTCCCTAAGAAGGTGGCGTCCTCATCAAAATAGGAATAGTCTAAGAAAGAGTTTGGTTTAACTGAAGAGACTGCTCATCAAATTGTCAAACAATGTGTTGTGTGCCCACAATATTTACCAGGAACTAATATAGGAGTAAATCCCTCAGGCCTGCTTCCTAATCATTTATGGCAAATGGATGTCACTCATATTGCAAAATTTGGCAGATTAAAGTATGTGCATGTGACAGTCGATACATATTCAGGCTTCTTAATGGCCACTGCACAAACTGGAGAAGCCACTAAGCATGTGGTAAGTCACTGTTTAAAATGTTTTGCTCACATGGGAGTTCCAAAAAATTATAAAGGCAGACAATGGATCTGGATATACTAGTAAAGCATTTCAACAATTTGTGCCCAATAAAAATTAAACATATAACAGGCATTCCTTATAATCCTCAAGAGCAAAAAATTGTGGAGCATGCTCCACAATATTGCTCCTTAATAATGCAACTTATAAGGAGAAGGGAGTCATGTCTCCAGTCTCCACATGATCCATTAAATCATGCACTCTTCATTTTAAATTTTTTGAATGTGGATGCCTATGAGCAATCTCTGGCAGACAGATTCTGATATGATGGAACTCAAGAGACTATTACTCAAGTCAAATGGAAAGATCCATACAGGAGACTATGGAAAGGCCCAACCCAGACCTAATATGTGGTTGAGGGGTGTTGAGGGGTTTTCGAGGGGATGTTTGTGTTTTCTTGCAGGAAGAAGATGAGGCCCAGTGGCTGCCAGATCAGTTGGTGAGATGCTCAGAACAGAGGAAAACGGGACCTGAGTCCTTTGAAGCATAATTACCTTCTCTCTCTCTCTCTCTCTCTCTCTCTCTCTCTCTGTGTGTGTGTGTGTCTGTCTGTCTGTCTGTCTGTCTGTCTGTCTGTCTCTCTCGGGGTCATTCCCTAGAACTGACAAGGCTTAAACCTATTGTTTTTACAACAAGGAGGAATTTGTGCAGCACTCAGAGAGGAATGTTGCTTTTTATGCTGATAAGACCCAACCCATTTAGTGGAAGACAGCTTAGATAGAATGCAGAAAAATCTTGAGGAATGTAAACAACAGCCATAACAGGTTGAGTCCTGCTATAAAAATTGGCTTTCCACCTCCCCTTGGCTTTCTACCCTGCTTCCTTCTTTCCTGGGACCATTTGTGGGATTATTGCTGCTGCTGACTTTTGGGCCTTGGGCATTCCAGAAATTAACTCAAATTGATTCCATGCTTGAAAAACCTATTTCTGTACACTACCATCAGCTTTTGGAAAAGGAACAGGGCTCCCCTGAGGAACCTGTTGAGGATGGTGACAATGCCAGTTCTGATCCCCCTAGACAAGGACTTGATTTCACAGGACTCGAACAACAGAGGACCTGGTTCTCTCAAATATGGAGACGTCAATGACGGGAATGTCACGGTGCCACAAATCGGATGTAGGCCCTCCTATTTGGCTGTAGGTATCTCAATGACGGGAGTAGCATAGGGCCGTCTCTCAGGAGCCCACTCTTCTTGCCCAAGTTTCTTGCCCCGATTTTTGACCATGTCCTTGAGTGCTGAGGGGCGGATGCACCCTATGCAGCCTAAGACAGAGTTCCTACCCATTTGTCCCATAGTGACAAGCCCATCCCCCAGGGTCCCGATTGTGGGAGCCCACCCGCGTAGCCTAAGACAGACCCTCCATAAAAATAAAAATCATAGGGGGATATTTTAGGAGCCGGCCTGGAGTTGCAGCCAGCCTTGGGCCACATCCTCTTGCAAAGTTGTTTATGCCATAGCTCTAGCTGAGCCTTATCTTGGCAAAATAGGAAACTGCTCAATGGGCAGTCTGTTTACTTCAGGAACTGAGATAAGCAGATAACAATGGACTGAGAACTGCCAGAGCCCCAGAGTCAGCACAGCTACCCCCTCCCCACTCCCTCCCCGCTTGCCTGAAAAACCCCTCTTTGTGCCTGATGAAGTTAGGACCTTGACAAGCATTACTTGGTCTCCTTCCTTCTTTCTCTCCCATTATTTTCATGTTCTAGCCCACCTCGACACATGAATAACTAGGTCCCGCTGGTCAGGTCACTAAGACTTTCTGACTTGAATTCTGTGGCAGGGAAGGGGGTAGTTAGTATAAGAGAAGGTGTATTTAATTATGTTGAGGGTTATCATACAAGGCTCATACTATAAATTCCTAACTACAATCTTATGCCTATCTTCTCAAGATTACTCATCTGTGCAAAGTATCTTAGGTGAAGGTCAGGTCCAGTGACTAACACAAGTCTCTGATTCAAGGGTGAGGATGCTAGGGGACACTCTCCATCACCGTGGCACATCAAAGTGGGGTCTCTCCTGATATGCAGAGCAGACCATCTGCTGTTGGTCTCATACATACGTATATGCTTATATAGTGTCTTGTGGGCATCATGAAGTCTAGGACTGTGTCTATCTATCTTGAGAGAGTGTATCATTGGGTTCTGCTTATCAGGTGCAGCCTTGCATTCAGCAGGAATACTGACTAAGCTAGTTTTACAAGTCTGAAAGTTTTTTTTTTTTTTTTTGTATATTAATTGCACTTGTTAATTGGTGGGCCTACTGTTCCAGTAATATATCCATAACATTGTGCCTGAAGCTGGCTGGACACAAATTCCACATGCCTCCACAAGGCATCATCATCAAGGAGTCCCTCCTGTTTCTCCAGCAGCCCAGGGAGAGACTGGGTTTACAGCTCAGTAACTAGACTGCACTTAGACTTTTCCACAGCCAGGATATAAATGGTCAGGCCTAATGGTATGGTCTCACCACCTCTGTGTAATATAGTGCACACGTCTTCCTTACACCCTATGACACCAAACACAGAGGGACAACAAGCTTTGCTGCAGTGGACAGCGCTACATTTGCAGCATCACTCACTGAGCCATTCCTAGTGTGTCCCCTAAGAAGCTCACCCACTTTTTGCTTCCCTCTGAAGAGAACAATGTAAAATCAGTCATAATTGCAATGACTGTTGGGCTATGATGGACAAGCATTTTAAGCAGACCCTGTTGAGTCCAGGCCACAAGTGTGAGCACTTTATCTCTGGTATTTAGGGACTTACTTTTTCAGCATCTTCTTTCTTTTAGGCCAACATTTCCATAAGTAGTGGGCCACTGTTCTCACTGTGGGTGTGTATCACTATGGCAAATGGCAAGAAAGTCAGATCAAGTTACCAAGTGCCCCTGGCTAGCTATCAGAGCAAGACTATGAAGCATTTTTACAGTGCCAGAAGGAGGGATTCTCATCTACCCAAGGTGCTATAGGGTAGAATTAGGCTGTGTAAAAGGGCAGCTCACTAGGTTAAGCAAAACATAATTTACTATGTAGAGTGGGCAGGAGAGCTTTGAACTGCCTACATTTGGGCTTTGAATGAAATCAAGAGAGTGCTTGACACCCTCGGTTCACCATGGCCTGAGAGCAACAGTTCCTGCCCCAAGTATGTTACATCCAATGTTACATCCTGTCATAGATGGCCCAAGTTGCAGACAGCCCAGATCAAAATTTTGAAACAAAACAAGGGTTAACTGTTCTGCAAGACATCTTTGATAAATAAGAGGGATGGAAAGACTGGAGGGCCTTGAATGAATTCCCTGGGGCTTACTGTCCTGCCCTTTCCATTTCCATTTCCATCTCCCTTTCTCAGATTGCTTCCAAGTCCTGTATTCAGGTGTTTTCTGTGAAGCATTCCTATGTGTGTACAAAAGGTAAGAGCTGAGGGGTCACAGACATGGGCAAATGGTGTTTCTCAAGAGAGTGTGTACATTTACATGAGTATGTATATGTTGTGATACTGTTTCTGAGGGAGGGTTATAGGGGATGTCAATTATGTGTGTGGTACTTCCATGATGTATGTGGTACATGTAATGTATATACTGATAGTATTGATCATAGAATCTAGAATAGTAGACAAACCAATTACCATGGCCATAAGGGGAGTTTTTCAACTGAGTAAACTGAAGTGAGAAAAACCACTCTAGATACAGACAGCAATATCCATTGGTCTGAGATCCCAAGCTGATTAATAACAAGATGAAAGGAAGGGGAGATCTGGCATTCTCCACTCTATCATTTATGATTGTGGATGCAATATGACCCCATGCCTCATGTTCCTGCCACCATGCATCCTTCCCTTACATGAAGGACTGCACGCTTACTATGAACTAAAATCAGTTTAAGTTGATTTTTCTGGCATTTTGTCACAACCTCAACCAGAAAAGTAACTAATACAGAAAACTGGCATCAGGAGTGATGCTGTAGCTAATCCCCTGACGGTGTGGTTCTTAGGCCTTTGAAAATAGATGCAGGAAAATAGTCTGAATGTTTGGAACATTGTCAAAGGCTGTGGCGCAAGTGGCTAAAACAGGCGTGTCAGGAGAAAGTGTGATAATGACTGTGCTATGTATGTTAGGGTGTTCTGTGATGTGATGTATTGTGTGGAAGGGCATATAATGTGTAAGGGCCACATGATGTGTTTTTATGATATATACAACATGTCTGAGCTTTTATGTAACTTGTAGTGTCTACTACATATTCATGGGTTTTATATCATGTATTTATGTTGTCGTTTACATATGAATATTATGTATAATAATTGTGTAATGTGTTTATAACTGAGAGTGAAATAAAGTGTGTGTTGTTTTAAGTAGAAAAGTAGTATGTGATGGGAGATGTCATTCTGTATATGTTTGTCATACTGGTTAATGAATAAAGCACTGTTGGCCAATAGGAAAGCTAGGTAGGCGGGACTAGGAGACAAGGAGGAAAGAGGAAGTAGGAAGGAGCGTCAAGATGGGGGAGCCTGCAGAGAACAGAACTGCCATTCCTCCTCTCAAGGTAAGACCATATAGTAATACATAGAAATGGGTTAATACTTAAGACAGAGCTAGCCTATAAGAAACAAGTAATGGGCCAACAGAATTGTATCTAATACAGAGACTCAGTGTGTTAACTGGGGCTGGCGGCTGTGGGACAAGACCAGGAGTGGGGAGGAAAAGCCGTACTCTTTACAAGTATGTCTACTTGTGTGTACATATATTGTATTAAAAAAAAATCTTGACAGGGGTGTGTATGAGTGTGTGTGTGTGTGTATGTGTGTGTGTGTGTGTTTTCATGATGTCCGATATGGGTGATTAAGTATGTAGTATTTCTAAAGGGCACATGGGTTTACATGCCCTAAGTAGGCACGCATATATAGTTCAGTCCCTGGACTTTTAAAATGTTGGCCTTCGTGGGCAAACAGTTGTCCCTTTCAGGGAAACCTAAGGTAGGTGCCAGCACCAGAAATGAATTAGATTTAGCTGTTTTCTTGAGGTAGCACTGAGCCAACAGGTGTGCTATGGAGTCTGGGGAGGGTCCTTGTAAATGAGGGTCCTTGCTCTACTACGCTGAGGTGTCAGGATAACACAGAAGGGAGGATAGAGCTGGCTCTCAGCCCCGAGGCAGCTATGCAGGCAAATGAGGAAAAGGTAGAATCCTGCCTATGGTCTCACCCACCCAGCCATCCTCACTACTCTGTCCTTTTCATTTTGTGTCAGTGTCAGGGAGGTGTTCGCAGGTGTTGGAAAGACCCTGCTAAACCCCAGTGCGATGGGCAAGTGAATGAGGATGAAAGAAAGCTGCATTGACTCCAGACCTATATCTATGGGGGTCACCTCCTGTGAAGAACTCCCTTTAGTGGGTCAGGTACTAGAACTGTGTCTGAGACAGGGCATCTCCTGTGAGGGACTCTCTCGTGTGCATCAGGGACTTGACCTGTGTCTAAGGAGCCAAATCCTCTTAGGTATTTTCTTGGGTGGTTCAAGGACCAGACCTATCCCTTATGTCCTTGGTCTTGGGCTCTTTATTAGCACACCAGAGAAACACAGAAAAGAATGGATAGACTTCATGCTCAGTATCATAGTCAACACGGTGGATGCTGATCCCTAACCCTGTGCAGATAGGGCCCTGCCCTCTGCTACAGTGCCCATGTGGATTGGGGAGTGTGTGAGGTCTCCAAGCAGGAAGGTTTCAGCTGAGTTGGCATAGCTCAGAACAGGGATGGACTCTCATGACTTTGGACTTGTTGCATCACTGATTGCAGTAGGACTCCTAACTTCTCAGGATCCTTCCTAGCTACATTAGCATGGATACTAAGTGACCATAGATGATGGTCCACACAATGTCAGCTGTATGATAAGGGCCTGAGAATTCCATCTTCAAGGTAGCCCTTCATGAAAGGTGAGAGCAGAGAGAACATGGCACCTAAGTCTCCTGCTCCAACACTTTAATGTTCGCCATGCAGATCCCTATCAAGTGAATTTCAAGGGATGAGGATTTAAAAATACAAATGACCTGAGCCAAGTTATTTGCAGGTTCACGTTCACTGACTCCAGGGTTGTTGGTAAGTAATGCATTGGTATCCCAGTACCCATGAGGTACACATTACCATTCAGAATCATTTCTCAAAGTCAGCCATGCCTTCTGCTTTGCAGACCACGCACAATGGGGGAATCTATAGGCCTATCCTAATCTGTCTTCACGCAAACAGTGGAAGAATCAGCTCCCAAAGGCATCTGGAGCCTGGCATGACACTGGCCTGTCCTCACTACAGCATCCATTTAGCCTTTTGTTGTTCCCCTTCTTGAGGTTCTAATCCCACAGATGGCCTCCACAGATGCGACAGGCAGAGCCTCCTAACTGAGCATGAAAGATGTCCAGCAGATCTTTCTGGAAAGTCATTCATTACAGCACACAGGGGAAACAAAGGACTGGGAAACTGGAAGCCTAGCCAGTGGGGATACAGCTCAGTTCTTGGCTTTTTGCCCCCAGCTCAGGGGACTGGGAATAGAATGTGTGTTGAGGATTAGCAGCTTCAGCCACAGTTTCAGAATTCCTCAGACTCCCAAAGGAGGAAAAGAAAAATGTTTATTCCCTTTTGAGCATTCTCCAGCTCAGCAAACATCACAACTGCCCACACACTTCCTTGGTCTAAACCTGGTTGCCATTCTTGCTCCTCTTCTCCTATCCCTGTACCCAGGCCACCAGCGCTTCATGCTGCCTTTATCTGCAGCCTCCATGGCGCCTGACACATCCATTGCACTAGAAGTACCACCCAAACTTCTTCCAAGAGCCCACACTTTCTCACTCACTACGTTCAGCAACCTAGTAAGTGCCTTACCATTTGCCTCTCACCTATCCCTGAGCCTCCAACCCTAAGGTCATTTCCTGGCTGCTCCCATCTCAGACATCAGCACTTCACACGAAATCAGTTTCAGTGCACATGGTCTACCAAACACAAATGTGCCAAAAAGTACATGGGCTTGAAGCACCCATAGCCACTGCCCAGGGGTTCACAATCCACACCGTGTAGCTCCCCGACAGTCTCGCCACTGTGTATCTTTAGCTAAATTCCAAGCATTTCATGTATAAACACTTATTCTTTAAATAAGAAATTATATCTTTAAAAGAAGGGACTCATCACCAGTAACTGAGCATCTGACCTCTCCCCAGGATGCTCCACCCCTCCACATCCCATGTCACAGCACACTGCACTCTTTTATATTGTCCTGTGTCTTCCCTCTCTCCCTTCCTCTCCCTCTCTGTCTTTCTCGCTCTCTCCCTCAATCACCAACAAGTGATCCTTGGGTGCAGGATATGCTTGCTAGGTAACAGAGTGCTGTTCAGGAGGGGGCAGAGTTGGAACTCCACAGTTGCCCTCGAACAAAAAGAGGCAGAGGGAGTAAGCAGGCATCAGCCAGTGTCAGCTCTCAGACAGAGGGTGACAGTGGAGGAAGGGCTCCCTATTAATGGTCTCATGCCAATTTCTTTTAGATGAAAGCCCTTCAGATATTACTGATACCACCATAAATTGTCCCGGACCAAAAATACAGTATACTGGCGGTAAGTGTCCCTTGCTAAAGTCCTTCTTTAGGAATTCCAAGATTTGTGTGTCCTCTGCTATAAGCACCTGTCTGCCTTATATGGGTTCCATTTCCTTTCTATGAGACTCTGTTAGTAACCCTGGAGGTTCTTAGGGAGTACACAGTGCCCAGGCACTGTGAGGGCAGGATGGAGAAGATGATGGGTTTGAGGATTCAAACCGGCGTTTGAATATCTCCCTGATTCCTTAGCTCCTGCTCATTGTGGTCATATGACATGAGGCCCCTTCTGGCCTAATCTGCAGCCTTCACATCCCTGCAGTGCTTGAGTCTTTATGCTTTGGGTGGTAGAGGTTGCTCTACCCACCTGATCACTGTCAGGGAGGCCTGTGCTGAATTTCAGCCTCATTACACTGAGGACTGATGTGTGCGACACTTTCAACAAACTGAGTCTCTGGGGTGTTTCTGTCATCTAGTCTCTCTTCCATGCATTAGAGAAGTGTCTCTTGAGGTCAGTCTGAACAAAGGCCTCTCCTTCATTGGCAATAGACTCATCATCACCGGAACCAACTGTGGGAGTACCAAGGTAAGAACCCAGAGGTGATGCAGATCCACCTAGAGGAGAAGGATGATCACAAGAGGCCTGGGGGTGACCACAAGTACCGTAGGTAGGCTGTAGCATCTTATAAAGAGTCATCATGGACAGGTATGTGACCGGCAGACACTGTCTAGGACATGGAGTCCACAAGACAGCTCCGTATGCATGCCCAGGAATCCATAATTTGTACCAGTAGCAGACAAAATATGTACCAGTGCATCATATACCCAGCAGCTGATATGGACTTAAATCTATGCAGCCTCAGTCCCCACCCTCTGCCCATTATGTCCCCAAACCTAGGAGTGTCCTCAGGTCCCCTGTCCTCTCCAGCTGTGGTGGGGAAGCTGTCTGTCATGTGGAACACTCAGCACATCAGGGCCCCTGAGAAAGAAAGTGCTACTCCTCAAGTGCTCCACATCTGTCCATTTCCACATCTGTCCTCCAAGCACCTGAGATCAATGCAGTGTGACTAGAAGGGGAGGGAGAATCCAAGGAGAAGAAGCTTTGGGCCCATTTGTGACAAGTCTGGAGTTGTTAGCAGGATTCAGAGGAGGAGGGAGCAAACTTTGTCAGGCAGAGCAGGGACAAAGTGATAGGCCACATCCCCTATCTCTACACCTCTATGGAGACCCAGCAGCCCTGAACCTCTCCTAGAGATCTGATCACCTTCATTCTAGTGCGCTATCAACCAAGGCCATGGTGAGAACTGATCTCAGGCCATAGAAAATCCTGTGTCATCCTCTTTCTAGGTTCAGGGCTGGGCAAGATTGGCTGCTCTCGCTGAAGACCAATCTGGGTCACTAACTCCACTGTAGCCCTTGTGTCTGGCCAATCCTGATGAATGAAGAGAGTGTGTGTACAAATGGGAAGCAAGGTGTGAATCCAGCGGAAGAAGCCACTCTTGCTTTTTGTCACAGGGAGCACTTAATAGCAGGAACCTTGACATCAGTAAAAGCAGCAGCAGCCTTGACATCAGCAAAAGCCACAGCAGCAGCAGCGCCATAGCCAGCAAGCCACAAGCAAAAGTTCTAGACCCAGTTTCACTTGCTACAACACAAGGCAAAGCCATCAAATCACCAAACACGTCAGCAGGAGGCAGCTTTATCTTTAACTGGAATTGGCTTATTCTTCTGCTGGTCTTGCTGGTGGCCATCATATTGCTGATCTGCTGTTGCAGGCTATGCTGCAAGAAGGATAAGTCTCCTGTCCCCCCTCCTCCTCTTCTTCCTCCCCCTCCTCCACCCTGGCTCCCACCCATGTGACCCTTCTCCAAGGAATAGTGTCATAAGGCAGTACTATATACAGTCTGCTGGAAATTTCCCATCTGACCAAGGGACTAACAGCATCCAGGGGACACATGAAGTCTCAAATAGAAACATCCAAGTCATGGGTTCCAAGAATTGTTCAGCATAGGTGAAACAGGAAATCTGTCTGCCATGCTTGGCCTCAAAATGAGAGCCTTGAACAGAGGCCATCCAAGCTCCCCTTAGGTCAGGGCCATCTTGTATCCACTACACATCTATAGTAAAATCTTTTAAAATGGGGACATCTCAGTCTCATCCACTTTTTTTCTGGCTCTTCAGGAGCTACTTTTGTCAAAGAAACTCAAAGAAAAACACACTGGAAAGGTTTCTGGGCAAAGGCAATGCCATTGCACCTTGATTCGCCATTTCGGGAGACCTTAAGTTAGCTTGCTGGAACAAGTTAGGCAGGGATCTTGACTTAGCTTGGGAACAAGGGACACTACATTCCAGAGTCAGACCGTTTGGAAGTTAGTGCATTGCTGCATTGAGGACCAGAAATGCTGTAGAGAGGCGGTAGAAAAGTGGCAAGCTGAACTAGAAATGCTATAAGAAAGATCAGAAGAGGTTAAGAGCACAGGGGGAGTCTGATAAGGATGACACAGTCTGAGGAGGAATTGCAGGCCCTCTTAGAAAAGGTTCAGAAACAATCCCTTAGGAGAACGGAGAATGGAAGATAAGGAGAAATGGTGATGTAAGGAGGAGGATGTAAATGTAAGCTAACTTCATACAACTTAAATTCAACTGTACTCTAAATTGTTATGTGTCTTTAAATGGTGGTAAACATTTAAGGTTATAAATGCCTATTTCAAGCTAACAAAATATTTATGCCACCCAGTCTTTCCTGTGAGCTGTTTATAAAGGTTAAGCCTCTATTATCAAAGGGAGTTTTTCTCTACCTCTTTGTCCTCTACAGGTATAAGTCTAACCTACTAAGTTAAAACCAGTTACAGTCAGGCTGCAGGGCTCTGAGTAAAACATCCTTCCACAGCCTCTCAGCTTGGATCCAGTTTTCCAAACAGTTTAATTAATTACAGGGATAAAGCTTTACCTAGACACCTATGTGTTTAAGGCAAGTAACTAAAGACAAATTTTGTATACTAACGTATGCTAAACAATCAGACAGCCATCAAATGCTCAGAGATCTAGAGAATATGGCATTTAAAAATGTTTCATTAAAATGCTTTTATAACAGAGAGACAGGCCAGCTGCTGGCACCACCCATTTCCTTCAAGAAGACTGATGGACACTAAAGAAGCTCCACCCACAAAAGTGGCAACAGTAGCCTGAATGGTAACTGCATTTCCTGAGGGCAGGGGTGGTTCTGCTTTCTCTTTGTGCCTCTGCAGCCCAGTATGGGGTTGCATGACATACTGTGGTCAGGAAAGGATTGGTGTCAAAGGTATCTCTGACCTCGGGCTTCCTAATCATGTCTCAAAGTCATCGCCCTGCATATGGGGCCACTGGACTAGGGTAAGGGATCCTGCCCTGAAGTAAAGGGGCACCTCTGGGGTTTAGCCACATGAGACCCTATAACTGTATAGTGGATCCAAGATGTCCCCGACCTAAGGGTGCTGGGATGGCCTCTGTCAGGGCTTCGTTTTCAGGCCAAGCTTCACAGACAGATTTCCTGTTTCAGCTATGCTGAGCAATTCTTGGAAGCCAGGGCTTGGATGTTTATACTTGAGAGTGTATGTGTCTCCTGGATGCTATTAGGCCTTTGGTCAGATGGAAAATTTAAAGCAGACTGGATATAGTACTGCCTTATGACACTATTCCTTGGAGAGGGGGGCATGTAGGTGGGAGACTTAACCTTTTTTGCAGCACAGCCTGCAACAGCAGCTCAGCAACATGATGGCTACCAGCAAGACCGGCAGTAGAATAAAGCCAATTCCAGTTTTAGATAATGCCACCTCCTGATGACTTGTCTGGTGTCGTGATGGCTTCACCTTGTGTTGTATCCACTGCAACTGGGTCTGGATCTTTTGCCTGTGGTTTTGCTGGCTATGGCGCTGCTGCTGCTGCTGCTGCTTTTACTGATATCAAGGCTGCTGCTATGAAGTGCTCCCTGTGAGGAAAAGCAACAGTGGCTTCTTCCCTGTCCCCCCCCTTGCTTCCCATTTGTACACACACTCTCTTCATTCACCTAGATTGGCTAGACACAAGGGCTACAGTGGAGTTACTGACCCAGATTGGTCTTCAGAGAGAGCAGCCAACATTGCCTCGAAGAGGATGACTCAGGATTTCCCATGGCCTGAGATCCAGTTCTCACCATGGCCTTGATTGGTAGCGCACTAGACTGAAGGTGATCAGATCTCTAAGAGAGGCTCAGGCTGTTGGGTCACTACAGAGGTGTAGGGATAGGGGATGTGTGGCTGCATTCCCTGTCTAATCTCTTTGTCTCCCTGCTCTGCCTTACTAAGCTCGCACCTCCTTGTGAATATTGAGAGGAACTCAAGAGTTGTCACTAATGGGCCCAAAGCTTCTTCTCCTTGGATTTTTCCCCCTACCCTTCTATTCACACTGCATTGATCTCAAGTGCTTGGAGGACAGATGTAGGAATTGGACAGATGTGGAGCACTTGAGGAGTAGCACTTTCTTTCTCAGGGGCCCTGTTTTGCTGAGTGTTCCACATGCCAGACAGCTTCCAGACCACAGCTGGAGAGGAGTGGGAATTGAGGACATTGTTAGGTTTGGGAACAAGATGGGCAGAGAGTGGGCGGTGAGGTTGCGTGGATTTAAGTCCATATTAGCTGCTGGGTATATGATGCACTGGTACATATTTAGCACCGTGCATCGTGGCACCAGACCTTGTATTGTGTGTGTGTGTGTGTGTGCTGGATCACACCTGTGGAAACTGAGATATGGGCATTCAGTTTGGGGCTCAGCATGGTGAGGTTGTTGAGTGGTACAGCCAGTTTGTGAACTGTGCTCTCTGTATCCAGGCTCTGTACCAGGTATCATGGTGTCGGGGTGGTCAAAGGAAACATTTGAACAGTACACCTTATAGTATAAAGTGTGATGTAGTGATTATGAATATTCATATCGGGGGGCCTTTGCATGACTAATGCCAATGTTCAGAATGTCCTTTTTTGTTTGAAGTTCTCAAACAAACAAGATATAGAAAGACCCAAATATTACAGACACATGTAAACTAAGCTTAACATGGAAATAGGAATTTCTATAGCACCTTAGTTATGCAGAGGATGCATAATAATGCCAAGAGGAATTTGATCAGAAACATAGTGAGGTCCTTTGGGGTTCTTGCAGACATGTTTTAAAACTGAAACCAGAATTAGAAATAGTTTGTAGAAAACCATCCATGGGCCCCAAGGCAGATGCCCCATTCTTTAAGGCATCATATTTGAAACAGTCTAGGAGACAGGGACTTTTTTGATACCAACCTAATCACCAATCAAAGAAATTCTTTGAAAATAATGATTTGTGAGTACTGAGGCATTGCAAAGAGGATCGCACATTCTAGAGTCTGTGGAGTGCATGTGATGGGAGATGTCATTCTGAAATATGTTTCTCAAAATCTTACACTTTACATATGGTGCCCATGTGGCTAATAAGAACTTCCACTTAAAATTTAACAAAAGCTTAAAGAAGGGTTTTAGAAACAAAAGAACAGAGACAAGCAAGGTTTCTTGGTAGCAGTATTTTTCTTGGTTGGACTCTGTTTTGCAAGATACAAGCAGATAATTGCACTGCTCCTTTAAGGGAAGATTCAAGACTCAGCAAAAGTGGCAAAAAAAAAAAAAACTGCATAGCTTTAAAAAAGCACTGCTAACAATTTATTGGTGTGTATGAGGGCTGGCAATGGCAGTGACCACATCTCCAAGCCGGCAGCATGCATGCTGGATGGCAGTACAGACCAAGGCAGTGAGCACAGCTTTCAGTGCTGGCAGTCAAAGTACCTGCCACCATCTTTGATAAACCGCAGCAGAAACAACTATGACTTTCATTTTAGCAATGTTGTTGTTTAACAGATAAAGACTCATGGCCAGAAAAAGAAAAAAGATTTACAGTAAAGACAGATTCACATCAAAATAAATCGGTAAAGGTTTTACAGAGTGTTCTAAAATATATGTAGACTTGGGGAGAGAAAAGGAATAAAATGGTTTTAAAAATACAGCTAGGAGTTGGGTGTGGTGGCACAAGCCTTTAATCCCAGCACTTGGGAGACAGAGGCAAGCAGATCTCTGGTTTTGCAAAGTAAACCTGGTGTGCAGAGTGAATTACAGGACAGATAAAAGTTACACAGAGAAACCCTGTCTCAAAAAATGAAAAAATAGAACTAAAAGAAACAGAGTAATAAAAAAGCCACTTAAAGATGGAAAGCACAGAAAAACAGTGCATACTATATGCTATTCTGTTGTCTTTAAATTGTTTTACTTCTGAGGAAAATAACAACAACTGATAAAAGAAATACTGCTGGATTAATTAAATTTATATATTTTAAAACTGCTTTGACTCCAAAATTTAAGTTCAAGGACAAGTTACTGGGGGAAAAAGGATTTCTATTTTGTTTCTACATGAAAAGCTGTGGATTACTTCCAGAGTAATGTGGTTTGATCAAGCCAGACCCCCTGAAACAACTTCGCAGGTGATCCTACATTCAAAACAGCTTGGACAAGCCAGCTTTGCAGACTACAACCAGTATTTCTTCATCTTCCTATGATCCCCATGAGAGCACCCCTATCAGCAGGAAGTAGTTTGGAAAGAACTACACCCTAATTCCCAAATATTGTTTATAAATGTTTGTTTTTCATTGAAATGGGATTTGTTATAAGTAGATAATGATCACAACCAATATTTTTTAAAGGTAAAAATGGGATTATGGTATAGATATAAATACTTTGTTTTGGAATGGATTTTCATTTATTGATTACTTTGTTTTGGAATGGATTTTCATTTATTGATACAATTTAAGGTCAATTTTGTGATATGTATATTTCTCCTGTTGTTTAGGTATTGTGTTTATAAAACTCATTTAGAAATGCAATGTATAAATTAGTACAGATTTTAGATAGTTAGCTATGATAGTCAAAGCTTAGAGTTAAGTTAGTTATGTTTTTCTAGATACACAGAGATGTATTTGAGATAGATAGAAATTCTTCAAACCTTTCAAAGACCTACTGAATATGGCATTTAAAATGGTTTAGGGTTTTTCTTGACAGTGAAACAAACATAAATGTTCCTGGCAATACCACCTGCACCAGAAAGGAAGATAGAAGATGGACATAGAAGAAACGCACTATGAAGTTTACTTTCAATATGGCGAGACTAGCCATTTCCGACAAGATACTGCACTTGTCTGGACTGTTTGACTTTATGCTGTGTAAACTGGGCATGCAGGGCCACGGGAAAGTGACTACTGATTCAAGATGGACATTGCTACAGAGTGGAAGAGTCTGCCAGACAGTCTGCCAAGACACAGAGAAATTTACTGACAAACTGCCAATTCAAGAAGACAGTTTAAACTTTCCTGCTTTGCTGAAGAGTCTGCTAGACACACTATGGCCTATGGGCTGAAGGTGGAAGATTACAGAAGAACTTCAGGTGACTGACAAAGCAAGATGTCTCTGTCATTTCTAGAGTTTATATACTATCCTTCTGTGGTCTTTGAAGGAGTTGAAGACAAATAGTTATGGTTACACTTTTCCTTAGTTAGGATTAAAGATAAGTTACATAGACTTTGGACACATAAAGACCGGATAGATGATGGAATATTTTCTTAAATCTTGCTAAATGTTAATGGACTAAAAATTGTTAACTGATTCTTACTTGATAACTGTTGTGTGATATATTTTGCTATGTTAAGGTTAAAACCCTTCTTTTTATTTTAGACAGAAAAGAGGAGATGATGGGAGATGTCATTCTCTGAATATGTTTCTCATACTGGCTAATGAATAAAGCACTGTTGGCCAATAGGAAAGGAAGATAAGAGGGACTAGGGAGACAAGGAGGAAAGAGGAAGGAGTAGGTATGGCAGCAGACTCTCCGGTAAGACCGCATGCAAGACTAACTGAAATGGGGGTAATACTTAAGACAGAGCTAGCCAGTAAGAAACTAGTACCTGGCCAACAGCATTATATCAAATACAGAGTCTCTGTGCATTATTTGGCGCTGGCATGGCAGTGGGAAAAGACTGGCAGCAGGAGGAATAACCTTTCTCCTTACATGCATGTTATAAGAATACAAGGAAATTTTAAAGGCAAAATTACAAGATTCGCATAAGTTACTTTGGATACAATGACCTTTGGCCACAAGGAATCATAAAAGACTATTACAGGGTCCAGAAAAGAGGTGGCAACAGCACCAGTCCATACCTTTGAGCCCATCATTAATGAGTAGATGGCCTTATAGACAGATGTTTGTACACGGGATTTGAAAGGCAATGTATTTGTAGGTATCTGGACTATAAGTAGCTATGGAGTTGGTGTGTGGTGTGTGTGTGTGTGTGTGTGTGTGTGTGTGTGTGTGTGTGTGTGTACAGTCATTGATGTGAAAAGTTTGGGCAAAGTGGTCCTAGCAGTGTTTTGTGACAGTTTACTATATGAATGAAATTCTATCCTTCATAAATACACAGCTTCTCCAATTTTGATTTACATTAGGACTTGACACAAGTAACTTCATGTTATTATTTTATTTGATTCAAAGAAGCATCCAAAAAGCACAGCATTAACCAGTTCAGTCCTGATGGGTCCTAACTCCCTCCACCTTAGGTCAGGCAGCTTCAGACTTCCAATGACATCTCTGTGACCTTCTCATTTTCTCCTTCCTCTAGGGACAATATACCAACACCACTGTTGTAAATCCCAGCTGACTTTTCTCTGACAGAGATGGTGTTCCTATCACACAACACCATGTACTACACAGATTGTCCCGCAGCCCAGGAGGGAGTGTTTCAACCTCTCACAGGCACCTTGTCACCAGAAGATCTGTCTTCCAAACAGTCCAAGCTGCTTTCCCATTGCACAAACTCTGTGCTCTAGGATGTGTCTACTGCTATATTCTCAAACTACTCGCAGTCCCCATGCACAAGCAGGTGCCCTACAACCCCCTCCAGGGCACAGCCTCTGCTACCTCCCCATATCTGAAATATGTAGAATCCAATTGTCATACCAATTCTTTTTGCCCAACTTCTAAAGCAACAAATTATTAAGTTTAAGAGGTATTTGTGCATTGATTGGACATCTGTACCAAGACTTAGGTTGTAGTGACAAAGCTCTGATTTGCTAATCATCAGCATGATCCACATCTAGAGAGATGCTCACTGTCTGGTGTACCAGACAAAGCCACCTGGTCCCACCTCTTCCAAGTCTGTCTTCATGTATCTGCACACAGGGGAACCAATGGAGTATCCAGGAATGTGTCTATGAAACTTCCCCTCCCATTCTTTAAATACTCCAATGGGGTCACTTTCCTAAGGTTTTGCAAAGAGAAGTCCTTGAAGTTTTCATCAGGATTGCATGTTCCTAGTTTCCATTGTCTAGATCGAAGAAATATGAATGTGTCCAAGGAGGAAGTAAATCCCATTTGGTTAGAAAGCCTTCTATTAAGACATATGCCATGAAATCCCCACAGCCAAGAGAGCATCTGAACTTCACTGGATCAAGCAAACTCCCCCAGTGTGTCCATTGAATCAAGCTTCAATAAGGTTGACTTTTACCATGATCAGCCACCAGGCACATACACCATGTCTATGTGATCCCATAGGGACCAGGTACACCAGCATGAGGCCTCCAAAAGGGGCCCGAGGATCCTCTGGAAACACCCCAGGGAAGTCAAACACAGGCTATCCCGTTGTTTCAAATCTTGATATTAATTCCCTGATGGGCATATTACACCCAGGCAATGTAGTTGAATGCCTCCAATACAAATACTGGTGGAAAGATGTCACATCGTCTCCTGTAACTGGTAATGACTTAATCTCCAGAAGGAAAGCTGTGCTGGAGTGCCTTGTGTTGTGTGAAGGGGTCTGTGTGGGCTTTTTCTGTTCATTGCATAAGTTCAACCTGAAAAGCACTTGCTCAGGAGACTTCTGTCTCTTAACATTACCAAGCATCGCTGCCATGTACTGCCCTTGACTGTCACAGCTTGGGTTATATGCACCTGGATGGACCTGAGCCTCTGTCACCCCTCCAGTTCTCCAGTTTCCAGCAGTTGTTTGTCAATTAAACATCTCCTATGGGAGGAATAAGGTCAAACTGGAACAGAGGTTGCTGGTGACAAGGTGGGAACACGGATACCCATGACTCTCTTCCATTGTGAAAGACCTGTGCTGTGGGAGGACTGTGACAGTATAGTTGCAGCACTGCAGGATGGGTTGGGCCTTCATGACCAGGCCTTCTGCCTCTACCCTGGGTTCTGTTAATACCCTTCGGTGCCCTGCCCTGAGCAGTCAGGCATTGGTTGTCACTTTTATCAAAGTAGTACAGCTAGACACTTCAGAGTGCACACGTGGCTTTAGTTTATAGGACAAACTTGCTCAATACATGACCCTCAGCCTGAAAGTTAGGGGATGTCAGAGCAGAGCCTTAGGGTGTCTGTCCACATAGCTTTGACTTTTAGTCTGAGGCACCACCAATGAGTCAGGGTATCCTCACCAGTGGTTTGTGAGTTTGCCTGCTGCCTCACTGTCAATGGAGTAAGTACAATGCATTATGAGTGCTTTCCCTAAGCCTAGTATTCTTTAAGAGGAGGGACTAGGGGTCTATGCCAAGATGCTGCCTACAAGGGTATCCTGGGGACTCTGTACTTGTCCCCCAAAGACAGAGAGTCTCCCTGAGGTGTATGGCTCACAGACTCCTCATTGTTTTGCATGATCTCTAATCCTTGACTCCTGTTCAGGCTCCTTGAAGGCAGGAGTGTCTCTCCTACCACTATCAGTGACAGCATGGGAGTCCCTCTACAAGCACATTGCACAAGCCTCACTTCACAATCAACAGGAGCTCATGGTCACACACACACAGCTGAAGTCTCGGTGCTGTTGGTTCACCCCTTTGTCTCTGCACTGCGACTGGTCCAGCATGTAGAAGTCTGGATGGTAGAGGGGAACTCATCAGTCTCCTTCCTCCTCCTTTCTCACCTTCCTCCTCTCCCTCTCCATTTTTCCCCTCTTCCTATGCCTCCTTCCCTGCTTCCCTTCATTCCCTTCATTCCCATCCGCCATTCTTTTCTCCACACCTCCATTCTCTTCTCTACTTCACATTCTTCACAGGCAGGTGTGTTTGTCATGTTTAGTGCTTAGGATTCTCCAGAGAACCAGAAGAAATGGACCACCATGGGATATATAAGAAGAGAATGACACTAACAGACTAGCTCAAATGGTTACAGAGCAGGAGGTGTCCTGAGTCTGCCCCGGGAGGAGAGAGGGAACAGAAGTCCAGCCAGCCTAGCTTGAGGTCTCAATGTGTCCCATCCCCCTAAAATACCTGTATGGAAACCCCTATGCTCATAGCATGACATGAGGTCATATAGCGTGTCCTAGGCCATGAGAGCACAGCCCCATCAATGGGATTCTCCTGTCC
This sequence comes from Phodopus roborovskii, assembly GCF_943737965.1. Taxonomy (NCBI): domain Eukaryota; kingdom Metazoa; phylum Chordata; class Mammalia; order Rodentia; family Cricetidae; genus Phodopus; species Phodopus roborovskii. Next base: position 33,258 of record NW_026127028.1, on the reverse strand, counting down.
TATGAGAAAACAGCCAGAAATAGTATCAAGAGCCATGGAACTATCTCTCCAGATACTACTGTACCTCAGCCTTAGACTTCACCCTCCTAAACTAAGTGAGTGTAAATCCCTATTGTTTATAAGCCACGTGGTTTGTGATGCTTTATTATAGCTGCCAGAATAATCAGAACTTGTCCAAACCATCCATCTTTCCGGACTGAAGCTTGTATAAGTTGGCAGTGTCTCTGAATGGTGGGCTGGTAAAGGGATAGAAGGAGGCAGCTTTCAGGGGTCACAGAAAAGTCTTCTACATTTTAAGCAGTACCACAGGGTAGCTAAGGAGTGACCATAACCAGAGACCCACCCCTCTGTGGCTACAGCTACCTGAACTGAAATATCCATGCAGACTGGACCCATCTTGACATGAGGGCAACATTCATGACATCTGACTTGTGCCTTCTGGCCATGAGATTTTTCTCAACCCTGGAGCAATAGTGTATACAACACAATTATAAAGAACTCTATTTCCTTCTTGACTATCATGGGTAAAACAAATAGTTTGCAAAAACTGCACAGGTCCATTTGAAATGTGACCTCAGCTAGAAGGTGCATATCCCTTGTCAGCTGTAGAATGCCATGGGAGTGGGGGTTGGTTTTAAGGATGTGGCCCACGCTGAGCAAGTTAAGTCTCCCACATACATGCCCCCTCTCCAAGGAATAGTGTCATAAGGCAGTACTATATCCAGTCTGCTTTAAATTTTCCATCTGACCAAAGGCCTAATAGCATCCAGGGGACACATACACTTCAAGTATAAACATCCAAGCCCTGGCTTCCAAGAATTGTTCAGCATAGCTGAAACAGGAAATCTGTCTGTGAAGCTTGGCCTGAAAACGAAGCCCTGACAGAGGCCATCCCAGCACCCTTAGGTCGGGGACATCTTGGATCCACTATACATTTATAGGTCTCATGTGGCTAAACCCCAGAGGTGCCCCTTTACTTCAGGGCAGGATCCCTTACCTAGTCCAGTGGCCCCATATGCAGGGCGATGACTTTGAGACATGATTAGGAAGCCCGAGGCCAGAGATACCCTTGACACCAATCCTTTCCTGACCACAGTATGTCATGCAACCCCATACTGGGCTGCAGAGGCACAAAGAGAAAGCAGAACCACCCTGCCCCTCAGGAAATGCAGTTACCATTCAGGCTACTGTTGCCACTTTTGTGGGTGGAGCTTCTTTAGTGTCCATCAGTCTTCTTGAAGGAAATGGGTGGTGCCAGCAGCTGACCTGTCTCTCTGTTATAAAAGCATTTTAATGAAACATTTTAAATGCCATATTCTCTAGATCTCTGAGCATTTGATGGCTGTCTGATTGTTTAGCATACCTTAGTATACAAAATTTGTCTTTAGTTACTTGCCTTAAGCACATAGGTGGCTAGGTAAAGCTTTATCCCTGTAATTAATTAAACTGTTTGGAAAACTGGATCCAAGCTGAGAGGCTGTGGAAGGATGTTTTACTCAGAGCCCTGCAGCCTGACTGTAACTGGTTTTAACTTAGTAGGTTAGACTTAAACCTGTAGAGGACAAAGAGGTAGAGAAAAACTCCCTTTGATAATAGAGGCTTAACCTTTATAAACAGCTCACAGGAAAGACTGGGTGGCATAAATATTTTGTTAGCTTGAAATAGGCATTTATAACCTTAAATGTTTACCACCATTTAAAGGCACCTAACAATTTAGAGTACAGTTGAATTTAAGTTGTATGAAGTTAGCTTACATTTACATCCTCCTCCTTACATCACCATTTCTCCTTATCTTCCATTCTCCGTTCTCTAAGGGATTGTTTCTGAACCTTTTCTAAGAGGGCCTGCAATTCCTCCTCAGACTGTGTCATCCTTATCAGACTCCCCTGTGCTCTTAACCTCTTCTGATCTTTCTTCTCATAGCATTTCTAGTTCAGCTTGCCCCTTTTCCATCGCCTCTCTACAGCATTTCTGGTCCTCAATGCAGCAATGCACTAACTTCCAAACAGTCTGACTCTGGAATTTAGTGTCCCTTGTTCCCAAGCTAAGTCAAGATCCCTGCCTAACTTGTTCCAGCATGCTAACTTAAGGTCTCCCGAAATGGCGAATCAAGGTGCAATGGCATTGCCTTCGCCCAGAAACCTTTCCAGTGTGTTTTTCTTTGAGTTTTCTTTGACAAAAGTAGCTCCTGAAGAGCCAGAAAAGTGGATGAGACTGAGATGTCCCCATTTTAAAAGATTTTACTATAGATGTGTAGTGGATACAAGATGGCCCTGACCTAAGGGTGCTTGGATTGCCTCTGTGCAAGGCTTCATTTTCAGGCCAAGCATGGCAGACAGATTTCCTGTTTCACCTATGCTGAACAATTCTTGGAAGCCAGGACTTGGATGTTTCTATTTGAGACATCATTTGTCCCCTGGATGCTGTTAGTCCCTTGGTCAGATGGGAAATTTCCAGCAGACTGTATATAGTACTGCCCTATGACACTATTTCTTGTAGAAGGGGCACATGGGTGGGAGCCAGGGTGGAGGAGGGGGAGGAAGAAGAGGGAGGAGGGGGACAGGAGACTTAACCTTCTTGCAGCATAGCCTGCAAAAGCAGATCAGCAACATAATGGCCACCAGCAAGACCAGCAGAAGAATAAGCCAATTCCAGTTAAAGATAAAGCCGCCTCCTGCTGACATGATTGGTGTATTGATGGCTTTGCCTTGTGTTGTAGCAAGTGAAACTGGGTCTGGAACTTTTGCTTGTGGCTTGCTGGCTATGGCGCTGCTGCTGCAGCTTTTGTTGATGTCAAGGCTGCTGCTGCTTTTACTGATGTCAAGGTTCCTGCTATTAAGTGCTCCCTGTGACAAAAAGCAAGAGTGGCTTCTTCCGCTGGACTCATACCTTGCTTCCCATTTGTACACAAAAACTCTTCATTCATCAGGATTGGCTAGACACAAGGGCTACAGTGGAGTTAGTGACCCAGATTGGTCTTCAGCGAGAGCAGCCAATCTTGCCCAGCCCTGAACCTAGAGGAGGGTGACTCAGGATTTTCTATGGCCTGAGATCAGTTCTCACCGTGGCCTTGGTTGACATCACACTAGACTGAAGGTGATCAGATCTCTAAGACAGGCTCAGGCTGCTGGGTCTCCACAGATGTGTAGGGATAGGGGATGTGGCCTATCATTTTCCCTGCTCTGCCTGACAAAGTTTGCCCCTCCTCCCTCTGAATCCTGCTAACAACTCCAGACCTGTCACAAATGGGCCCAAAGCTTCTCCTTGGATTCTCCCCCTCCCCTTCTAGTCACAATGCATTGATCTCAGGTGCTTGGAGGACAGATGTGGAAATGGACAGATGTGTAGCACTTGAGGAGTAGCACTTTCTCAGGGGCCCTGTTGTGCTGAGTGTCCCACATGCCAGAAGGCTTCCCCACCACAGCTGGAGAGGAGAGGGGACCTGAGGACACTGCTAGGTTTGGGGACAAGATGGGCAGAGGGTGGGGACTGAGACTGCATAGATTTAAGTCCATATCAGCTGCTGGGTATATGATGCACTGGTACATATTTTGTTTGCTACTGGTACAAATTCTGGATTCCTGGACATGCATACGGAGCTGTCTTGTGCTCTCCATGTCCTAGACAGTGTCTGCCAGTCTCATACCTGTCCATGATGACGCTTTATAAGCTGCTACAGCCTACCTATGGTACTTGTGGTCACCTCCAGGCCTCTTGTGACCATCTTTCTCCCTCTAGGTGGATCTGCATCACCTCTGGGTTCTTACCTTGTTACTCCCACAGTTGGTTCTGGTGATGACAAGACTGTTGCCAATGAAGGAGATGCCCTTGTTCAGACTGACCTCAAGAGACACTTCGCTAATGCATGGAAGAGAGACTAGATGACGGGAGTACCCCAGAGACTCAGTTTGTTGAAAGTGTAACACACATCAGTCCTCAGTGTAATGATGCTGAAATTCAGCACAGGCCTCCCTGACAGTGAACAGGTGGGTAGAGCAACTCTACTACCCAAAGCATAAAGACTCAAGCACTGCAGGGATGTGAAGGCTGCAAATTAGGCCAGAAGGGGTCTTCATGTCATATGACCACAATGAGCAGGATCTAAGGAATCAGGGAGATATTCAAACACCGGTTTGAACCCTGGAACCCATCATCTTCTCCATCCTGCCCTCATCAGTGCCTGGGCACTGTGTACTCCTAAGAACCTCCAGGGGTTACTAACAGAGTCTCGTAGGAGGAAATGGAACCCATATAAGGCAGACAGGTGCTTATAGCAGAGGACACACCCCAGTTTCGCTAAAGCTGGGAAACACAAATCTTGGAATTCCTAAAGAAGGACTTTAGCAAGGGACACTTGCCAGTATGCTGTATCTTTGGTCCGGGACAATTTATGGTGTTATCAGTAATATCTGAAGGGCTTTCATCTAAAAAAATTGGCATACCACTATTAATAGGGAGCCCTTCCTCCATTGTCACCCTCTGTCTGAGAGCTGACACTGGCTGATGCCTGCTTACTCCCTCTGCCTCTTTTTGTTCGAGGGCAACTGTGGAGTTCCAACTCTGCCCCCTCCTGAACAGCACTCTGTTACCTAGCAAGCATATCCTGTACCCAAGGATCACTTGTTGGTGATTGAGGGAGAGAGCGAGAAAGACAGAGAGGGAGAGGAAGGGAGAGAGGGAAGACACACAGGACAATATAAAAGAGTGCAGTGTGCTGTGACATGGGAAGTAGAGGGGTGGGGCATCCTGGGGAGAGGTCAGATGCTCAGTTACTGGTGATGAGTCCCTTCTTTTAAAGATATAATTTCTTATTTAAAGAATAAGTGTTTATACATGAAATGCTTGGAATTTAGCTAAAGATACACAGTGGCGAGACTGTCGGGGAGCTACAAGGTGTGGATTGGGAACTCCTGGGCAGTGGCTATGGGTGCTTCAAGCCCATGTACTTTTTGGTACATTTGTGTTTGGTAGACCATGTGCACTGTAACTGATTTCGTGTGAAGTGCTGATGTCTGAGATGGGAGCAGCCAGGAAATGACCTTAGGGTTGGAGGCTCAGGGATAGGTGAGAGGCAAATGGTAAGGCACCTACTAGGTTGCTGAACGTAGTGAGTGAGAAAGTGTGGGCTCTTGGAAGAAGTTTGGGTGGTACTTCTAGTGCAATGGATGTGTCAGGCGCCATGGAGGCTGCAGATAAAGGCAGCATGAAGCGCTGGTGGCCTGGGTACAGGGATAGGAGAAGAGGAGCAAGAATGGCAACCAGGTTTAGACCAAGGAAGTGTGTGGGCAGTTGTGATGTTTGCTGAGCTGGAGAATGCTCAAAAGGGAATAAACATTTTTCTTTTCCTCCTTTGGGAGTTTGAGGAATTCTGAAACTGTGGCTGAAGCCGCTAATCCTCAACACACATTCTATTCCCAGTCCCCTGAGCAGGGGCAAAAAGCCAAGAACTGAGCTGTATCCCCACTGGCTAGGCTTCCAGTTTCCCAGTCCTTTGTTTCCCCTGTGTGCTGTAATGAATGACTTTCCAGAAAGACCTGCTGGACATCTTTCATGCTCAGTTAGGAGGCTCTGCCTGTCGCATCTGTGGAGGCCATCTGTGGGATTAGAACCTCAAGAAGGGGAACAACAAAAGGCTAAATGGATGCTGTAGTGAGGACAGGCCAGTGTCATGCCAGGCTCCAGATGCCTTTGGGAGCTGATTCTTCCACTGTTTGCGTGAAGACAGATTAGGATAGGCCTATAGATTCCCCATTGTGCGTGGTCTGCAAAGCAGAAGGCATGGCTGACTTTGAGAAATGATTCTGAATGGTAATGTGTACCTCATGGGTACTGGGATACCAATGCATTACTTACCAACAACCCTGGAGTCAGTGAACGTGAACCTGCAAATAACTTGGCTCAGGTCATTTGTATTTTTAAATCCTCATCCCTTGAAATTCACTTGATAGGGATCTGCATGGCGAACATTAAAGTGTTGGAGCAGGAGACTTAGGTGCCATGTTCTCTCTGCTCTCACCTTCATGAAGGGCTACCTTGAAGATGGAATTTCAGGCCCTTATCATACAGAGACATTGTGTGGACCATCATCTATGGTCACTGAGTATCCATGCTAATGTAGCTAGGAAGGATCCTGAGAAGTTAGGAGTCCTACTGCAATCAGTGATGCAACAAGTCCAAAGTCATGAGAGTCCATCCCTGTTCTGAGCTATGCCAACTTAGCTGAAACCTTCCTGCTTGGAGATCTCACACACTCCTGAATCCACATGGGCACTGTAGCAGAGGGCAGGGCCCTATCTGCACAGGGTTAGGGATCAGCATCCACCGTGTTGACTGTGATACTGAGCATGAAGTCTATCCATTCTTTTCTGTGTTTCTCTGGTGTGCTAATAAAGACCCCAAGACCAAGGACATAAGGGATAGGTCTGGTCCTTGAACCACCCAAGAAAATACCTAAGAGGATTTGGCTCCTTAGACACAGGTCAAGTCCCTGATGCACACGAGAGAGTCCCTCACAGGAGATGCCCTGTCTCAGACACAGTTCTAGTACCTGACCCACTAAGGGGAGTTCTTCACAGGAGGTGACCCCCATAGATATAGGTCTGGAGTCAATGCAGCTTTCTTCATCCTCATTCACTTGCCCATCGCACTGGGGTTTAGCAGGGTCTTTCCAACACCTGCGAACACCTCCCTGACACTGACACAAAATGAAAAGGACAGAGTAGTGAGGATGGCTGGGTGGGTGAGACCATAGGCAGGGATTCTACCTTTTCCTCATTTGCCTGCATAGCTGCCTCGGGGCTGAGAGCCAGCTCTATCCTCCCTTCTGTGTTATCCTGACACCTCAGCGTAGTAGAGCAAGGACCCTCATTTACAAGGACCCTCCCCAGACTCCATAGCACACCTGTTGGCTCAGTGCTACCTCAAGAAAACAGCTAAATCTAATTCATTTCTGGTGCTGGCACCTACCTTAGGTTTCCCTGAAAGGGACAACTGTTTGCCCACGAAGGCCAACATTTTAAAAGTCCAGGGACTGAACTATATATGCGTGCCTACTTAGGGCATGTAAACCCATGTGCCCTTTAGAAATACTACATACTTAATCACCCATATCGGACATCATGAAAACACACACACACACACATACACACACACACACACTCATACACACCCCTGTCAAGATTTTTTTTTTAATACAATATATGTACACACAAGTAGACATACTTGTAAAGATACGGCTTTTCCTCCCACTCCTGGTCTTGTCCCACAGCCGCCAGCCCCAGTTAACACACTGAGTCTCTGTATTAGATACAATTCTGTTGGCCCATTACTTGTTTCTTATAGGCTAGCTCTGTCTTAAGTATTAACCCATTTCTATGTATTACTATATGGTCTTACCTTGAGAGGAGGAATGGCAGTTCTGTTCTCTGCAGGCTCCCCATCTTGACGCTCCTTCCTACTTCCTCTTTCCTCCTTGTCTCCTAGTCCCGCCTACCTAGCTTTCCTATTGGCCAACAGTGCTTTATTCATTAACCAGTATGACAAACATATACAGAATGACATCTCCCATCACATACTACTTTTCTACTTAAAACAACACACACTTTATTTCACTCTCAGTTATAAACACATTACACAATTATTATACATAATATTCATATGTAAACGACAACATAAATACATGATATAAAACCCATGAATATGTAGTAGACACTACAAGTTACATAAAAGCTCAGACATGTTGTATATATCATAAAAACACATCATGTGGCCCTTACACATTATATGCCCTTCCACACAATACATCACATCACAGAACACCCTAACATACATAGCACAGTCATTATCACACTTTCTCCTGACACGCCTGTTTTAGCCACTTGCGCCACAGCCTTTGACAATGTTCCAAACATTCAGACTATTTTCCTGCATCTATTTTCAAAGGCCTAAGAACCACACCGTCAGGGATTAGCTACAGCATCACTCCTGATGCCAGTTTTCTGTATTAGTTACTTTTCTGGTTGAGGTTGTGACAAAATGCCAGAAAAAAATCAACTTAAACTGATTTTAGTTCATAGTAAGCGTGCAGTCCTTCATGTAAGGGAAGGATGCATGGTGGCAGGAACATGAGGCATGGGGTCATATTGCATCCACAATCATAAATGATAGAGTGGAGAATGCCAGATCTCCCTTCCTTTCATCTTGTTATTAATCAGCTTGGGATCTCAGACCAATGGATATTGCTGTCTGTATCTAGAGTGGTTTTTCTCACTTCAGTTTACTCAGTTGAAAAACTCCCTTATGGCCATGGTAATTGGTTTGTCTACTATTCTAGATTCTATGATCAATACTATCACTATATACATTACATGTACCACATACGTCATGGAAGTACCACACACATAATTGACATCCCTATAACCCTCCCTCAGAAACAGTATCACAACATAACATACTCATGTAAATGTACACACTCTCTTGAGAAACACCATTTGCCCATGTCTGTGACCCCTCAGCTCTTACCTTTTGTACACACATAGGAATGCTTCACAGAAAACACCTGAATACAGGACTTGGAAGCAATCTGAGAAAGGGAGATGGAAATGGAAATGGAAAAGGGCAGGACAGTAAGCCCCAGGGAATTCATTCAAGGCCCTCCAGTCTTTCCATCCCTCTTATTTATCAAAGATGTCTTGCAGAACAGTTAACCCTTGTTTTGTTTCAAAATTTTGATCTGGGCTGTCTGCAACTTGGGCCATCTATGACAGGATGTAACATTGGATGTAACATACTTGGGGCAGGAACTGTTGCTCTCAGGCCATGGTGAACCGAGGGTGTCAAGCACTCTCTTGATTTCATTCAAAGCCCAAATGTAGGCAGTTCAAAGCTCTCCTGCCCACTCTACAGAGTAAATTATGTTTTGCTTAACCTAGTGAGCTGCCCTTTTACACAGCCTAATTCTACCCTATAGCACCTTGGGTAGATGAGAATCCCTCCTTCTTGGCACTGTAAAAATGCTTCATAGTCTTGCTCTGATAGCTAGCCAGGGGCACTTGGTAACTTGATCTGACTTTCTTGCCATTTGCCATAGTGATACACACCCACAGTGAGAACAGTGGCCCACTACTTTATGGAAATGTTGGCCTAAAAGAAAGAAGATGCTGAAAAAGTAAGTCCCTAAATACCAGAGATAAAGTGCTCACACTTGTGGCCTGGACTCAACAGGGTCTGCTTAAAATGCTTGTCCATCATAGCCCAACAGTCATTGCAATTATGACTGATTTTACATTGTTCTCTTCAGAGGAAGCAAAAAGTGGGTGAGCTTCTTAGGGGACACACTAGGAATGGCTCAGTGAGTGATGCTGCAAATGCAGCGCTGTCCACTGCAGCAAAGCTTGTTGTCCCTCTGTGTTTGGTGTCATAGGGTGTAAGGAAGAGCGTGTGCACTATATTATACAGAGGTGGTGAGACCATACCATTAGGCCTGACCATTTATATCCTGGCTGTGGAAAAGTCTAAGTGCAGTCTAGTTACTGAGCTGTAAACCCAGTCTCTCCCTGGGCTGCTGGAGAAACAGGAGGGGGGACTCCTTGATGATGATGCCTTGTGAGGCATGTGGAATCTGTGTCCAGCCAGCTTCAGGCACAATGTTATGGATATATTACTGGAACAGTAGGGCCCACCAATTAACAAGTGCAATTAATATACAAAAAAAAAAAAAAAAAAAAAAAAACTTTCAGACTTGTAAAACTAGCTTAGTCAGTATTCCTGCTGAATGCAAGGCTGCACCTGATAAGCAGAACCCAATGATACACTCTCTCAAGATAGATAGACACAGTCCTAGACTTCATGATGCCCACAAGACACTATATAAGCATATACGTATGTATGAGACCAACAGCAGATGGTCTGCTCTGCATATCAGGAGAGACCCCACTTTGATGTGCCACGGTGAGGAGAGTATCCCTAGCATCCTCACCCTTGAATCAGAGACTTGTGTTAGTCACTGGACCTGACCTTCACCTAAGATACTTTGCACAGATGAGTAATCTTGAGAAGATAGGCATAAGATTGTAGTTAGGAATTTATAGTATGAGCCTTGTATGATAACCCTCAACATAATTAAATACACCTTCTCTTATACTAACTACCCCCTTCCTTGCCACAGAATTCAAGTCAGAAAGTCTTAGTGACCTGACCTAGTTATTCATGGGTCGAGTTGGGCTAGAACATGAAAATAATGGGAGAGAAAGAAGGAAGGAGACCAAGCAATGCTTGTCAAGGTCTAACTTCATCAGGCACAAAGAGGGGTTTTTCAGGCAAAGCGGGGAGGGAGTGAGGAGGGGGTAGCTGTGCTGACTCTGGGGCTCTGGCAGTTCTCAGTCCATTGTTATCTGCTTATCTCAGTTCCTGAAGTAAACAGACTGCCCATTGAGCAGTTTCCTATTTTGCCAAGATAAGGCTCAGCTAGAGCTATGGCATAAACAACTTTGCAGAGGATGTGGCTCAAGGCTGGCTGCAACTCCAGGCCGGCTCCTAACATATCCCCTATTTTTTTATTTTTATGGAGGGTCTGTCTTAGGCTACGCGGTGGGCTCCCACAATCGGGACCCTGGGGATGGGCTTGTCACTATGTGACAAATGGGTAGGAACTCTGTCTTAGGCTGCATAGGGTGCATCCGCCCTCAGCACTCAAGGACATGGTCAAAAATCCGGGCAAGAAACTTGGGCAAGAAGAGTGGGCTCCTGAGAGACGGCCCTATGCTACTCCCGTCATTGAGATACCTACAGCCAAATAGGAGGGCCTGCATCCGATTTGTGGCACCGCGACATTCCCGTCATTGACGTCTCCATATTTGAGAGAACCAGGTCCTCTGTTGTTCGAGTCCTGTGAAATCAAGTCCTTGTCTAGGGGGATCAGAACTGGCATTGTCACCATCCTCAACAGGTTCCTCAGGGGAGCCCTGTTCCTTTTCCAAAAGCTGATGGTAGTGTACAGAAATAGGTTTTTCAAGCATGGAATCAATTTGAGTTAATTTCTGGAATGCCCAAGGCCCAAAAGTCAGCAGCAGCAATAATCCCACAAATGGTCCCAGGAAAGAAGGAAGCAGGGTAGAAAGCCAAGGGGAGGTGGAAAGCCAATTTTTATAGCAGGACTCGACCTGTTCTGGCTGTTGTTTACATTCCTCAAGATTTTTCTGCATTCTATCTAAGCTGTCTTCCACTAAATGGGTTGGGTCTTATCAGCATAAAAGCAACATTCCTCTCTGAGTGCTGCACAAATTCCTCCTTGTTGTAAAAACAATAGGTTTAAGCCTTGTCAGTTCTAGGGAATGACCCCTGAGAGAGACAGACAGACAGACAGACACACACACACACACACACACACAGAGAGAGAGAGAGAGAGAGAGAGAGAGAGAGAGAGAGAGAGAGAGAGAGAGAAGGTAATTATGCTTCAAAGGACTCAGGTCCCGTTTTCCTCTGTTCTGAGCATCTCACCAACTGATCTGGCAGCCACTGGGCCTCATCTTCTTCCTGCAAGAAAACACAAACATCCCCTCTACCCCCCTCAACACCCCTCAACCACATATTAGGTCTGGGTTGGGCCTTTCCATAGTCTCCTGTATGGATCTTTCCATTTGACTTGAGTAATAGTCTCTTGAGTTCCATCATATCAGAATCTGTCTGCCAGAGATTGCTCATAGGCATCCACATTCAAAAAATTTAAAATGAAGAGTGCATGATTTAATGGATCATGTGGAGACTGGAGACATGACTCCCTTCTCCTTATAAGTTGCAATATTAAGGAGCAATATTGTGGAGCATGCTCCACAATTTTTTGCTCTTGAGGATTATAAGGAATGCCTGTTATATGTTTAATTTTTTATTGGGCACAAATTGTTGAAATGCTTTACTAGTATATCCAGATCCATTGTCTGCCTTTATAATTTTTTGGAACTCCCATGTGAGCAAAACATTTTAAACAGTGACTTACCACATGCTTAGTGGCTTCTCCAGTTTGTGCAGTGGCCATTAAGAAGCCTGAATATGTATCGACTGTAACATGCACATACTTTATTCTGCCCAATTTTCCAATATGAGAGACATCCATTTGCCATAAATGATTAGGAAGCAGGCCTGAGGGATTTACTCCTATATTAGTTCCTGGTAAATATTGTGGGCACACAACACTGTTTGACAATTTGATGAGCAGTCTCTTCAGTTAAACCAAACTCTTTTCTTAGACTATTCCTATTTTGATGAGGACGCCACCTTCTTAGGGGAGGCTGACAAATGAATGCAATATATAGGGCCGTTTTGCCAAAAACCAGTGGTGGGTGAACAACTGGAGGAAAGTACAAGTATAATAAGAGGGTGTCCATAATCTAGGCGGCAAAGATGATGGACTTTTTCAATGCTTTTTAATAGCAATCGGATGGCCTCTTTGGCCTTGGTGTAATCTGTCTGGAAGAGGTTGGAGCTGGATCCCCTGGAAGAATATCATATATTGGTTTAAGCTTCCCTGTTTTAATGGAAATAGAGGAGGATCCATTGAACGTCCCCAAAAACTTTTGCCGATCTTGAAGAGTTTTTAAATTTGAATAATCAATTTGGAGCCTTTTAGGCCGGAGAATGATCTGTTGGATTCGATGGCCTAGATAGGTGTAAGGAGGTTTCTTTTGAACATTCTCTGGGGCCCTTTTGAACATTCTCTGGGCCCAAAATAAATCCGCAAGCCTCCAGGAGCTCCTGTAATTTAGCAAACACTTCAAGACATCTCTCCTCAGCAGGTGCTGCCAGCAGAATATCATCCATATAATGGATAATGTAAAGATTAGAAAACTTGCTCCTGATAGGATCCAGGCAGGCAGCCATAGGCCTGGCATATTGTAGGACTATTAGCCATTCCTTGGGGGAGAACTACCCATTGAAAGCAAAGGGCAGGTTCCTGAAATTTAATCAAAGGAAGGCTAAATGCAAACCTGGGGCTAACTTGGGAGTGCAGCGGAATGGAAAAGAAGCAATCCTTTAAATTAATAACAATTAGATGCCAATCTTTAGGAATAACCACGGATGAGGGCAAGCTGAGCTGAAGAGTTCCCATAGGCTGCATTGTTGCATTAATGGCCCTCAAATCCTGGAGCAATCTCCATTTTCCCTGAAGCCTTTTTAATCAAAAATATAGGAGAATTCCAGGGAGAGGTGGAGGGGATCACATGTCCTGCCTCCAATTGTTCTTGAACTAGTTGGGAAGCCACCAGAAGTTTTTCTGCGGTTAAGAGCCATTGTTCCATCCACATTGGAAGTCAGAAATCCATGCAATGGGAATGGGGGCTGGCAGTGCAACAGCGACCCACATTAAAAATGGCCAAATCCTTTCCTATGGCCTGGCGCCTGGGTGTCTAATGGGAGAGTGGCAACAGAGCAGAATTCTCCTTGCTCCAGCTTTCCTAGCCCTAGTCCTTTGCCCCAGCCCATTTTACACATCATCAGGAGATCTTTGTTTCTTGGCAGAGTGCCTTGGGCAAGGGTTTGGGTAGTAAGGACAACTTCCATCTCTTCTAAGAGATCCCCTCCCCAGAAATTAGTGGAGAGGTCAACCAGGATATAGGGCTAGAAGTAACCTGAATGGCCTTCTGAGTCTCTCTAGTTCAAACAAACTGTTTTCTTAAACTATTACTATTTTGATCATGAAAGCTGTGTGACTGCTGAGCTAATTCTACCTAAGATAAAGTGACTATCAGTTGACTCATTACTTTTAGTCAGTGGACCAGGAAGGTTTGAATGAGCTCTTATATGACCCACAAAGCAAGGTTGCCTTTCTTTCATGAATTGCAGTTTGAATTTGCTCAAATAGCAATGTAACCTGATTATTACTAGTTTCAATGTATGGAACTATCTCTAAAACTTGAAGAGCTCTGAAAACATGACTATCAGTATGAGTTAAAGGAATCATTCATTAGAAGCTGAAAAACTATTGCAGCAGCTCGCGTAGTTCAACTATCTGAGCTGAAGCTGGATCTGTCTGCACTACATATTCTTTTCCCATCAATAAATAACATAAGCTGCTTTTCCCTCAAAAGAACCATCAGTAAAAACTAACAGGATTGCTCCTTACAATTTTAGGGAATACAAAAGGATTTATTAGTACAAATGGTAATAGTCTATAAACTGATTGTAAATTTTTTCCAAAAACTGAGCAAAAGCTGATGGAACAAAAATTATAATTAATAAATGCTTGAAAACGTAGGCCCTAAATCTATTCAGAGAAAGGACACTTTTAATGATAAAGAAAATTAACTCCTTAAGTCAGGAGTGCCATGGCTGGTGCATGGCACCATTCTCAGAAAAGGGGAGGTAACCCCTCACCATCTAAGTAAACATTCCTTTGCCTGTTAATTGCTGGTTGTAAAGGTTTTTGAAATAACCATTAACTTACTGTTTGGTATAGGGAACATGTATTAGGCTTCGTTCTCTGGCCAAATATCTCTTAAACAGCATTTTGTACCAACAAGCTACTGCTTTAAAATAAGGATTTAACACTTTGACTGAGAAAACAGGTAAATGCAACCATAACAATGGTCCCCTTTGCCATAAGACAGAAAGAATATCCACTATGCTGTGTGGGAAGTACATAAGCCTAACCCTAACCCTAACCCTAACCCTAACCCTAACCCTAACCCTAACCGTATGGTTTTGCATAATCAATATAGCGTATCTGCTGATGCAGGATGCATTCTCCGATTGTAAGAGAACTTGTCTACTCTCTTCAGTTAGCTGTCTAGGTGAATTGGGATCACTATCTCCTTTAAGGATATAGCTTAAAGGTTTCAAATCACCAGTAGATGCTTTTTTAAAAAAGGACATAACGATTGGAATAATTCCTAATAACTTTTGAAAATCATTTAATGATCATAAGCTATCTTTTCTGATTTCTAATCTTTGAGGCCTAATTTCTTTAGGATGTAACTTAAGTCCCAAATACTTTTTAAAACTTTTTCTACTCTGACCTGTAAAGCTTTTCATTAGCTGACCTGGTCTCATTTGCATTTTCACTGGCACTTTCTAGGTGGGGGGCCTAATAGGGCCTATAGTTCCCTGAGGCTTCTTCTCAATAGCTGACAAGGTCTCATTTGCATCTACACTGATACCTTTTTGGTGGTGGGGGGGGGGGCTAACAGGGCTGCAGTTTCTTGATGCCTCTTTTCAATAGCTTTTCTCATCAAGTCTTACATTAACCTCCATTCTCTCATTTTTTTTTAACCACCAAAATTTAGGATGATTTCTGTATTCTCTCCTCTGATAAACTCTTTTGAGACATCCATACAGATTTCTCTGGCTCTCAGGCCATTCTGACTTTGACCATTTACTACTGTTTCATTCTGCAAGACAGTCATGGGAGATGCAGATCTCCAACTCTTTCAATTAAGAAATGACCTGATGTCTCTCTCTCTCTGTATTTTTCTTTTTTGTATAACCTAAGAAATTCAGGTAGTACCTATTGTTGGGATTCACACATTCACATATTCACAATCACAATTCAGACACTCAAACATTCACATGTGTGGCCACATCATACATACAGAACATACATACATCTTTTAGCCCTCCTTTTTCCTAGGCTAAGATTAGTTTGTTGAAATAAAACATCCTTAATTGAAATCTCTTGAATTGTAGCTGCAATACAACTTCTAAAAAAATTCCAATGAATTCACCAGTTTCTGACAGGCTGCATTAATTTTTTTATATACTTAGCTGGGCGTTAGCCACAGCAGGAGTTCCTAAGGCTTAGGGCTTCTAGGTCTTGTTCTTTAAGTAGTATTAAAGATCCTCACCCACATTTTTTTCCATGTCAGGGGGTGAATATCTGGTCCTTTGAGAATAACCCAAGGAAAATTTTTGAGAAACGAAAGCAAAGAAACTTATTAACTCTTTACATGAAACTCTAATTCCTCATTCTCGAAAGGAAAGCTTGAAGTCCCTAAAGAACTTAAACTTCCTTAGACAAATATTGACCCATTATTATTGAATGGAATGGGGGGGGGGCGACTCACCAGGAATCTGTGTGCTCATGAGTGGTGAGGATGGATTCCAAATCGCTGTGCTGCAGCTCTCAGATCCAGCACTCTTCTCAGTGTGAGCTACTGATTTTATTTAGGGATGGGGGATTCCGTTCAGTAAAAGCCCTCCCTGGAACAGCACATTGGGCGCCTCTTGACCCAACCAGTGGGACCTAGTTATTCATGGGTCGGGGTGGGCTAGAACCTGAAAATAATGGGAGAGAAAGAAGGAAGGGGACCAAGCAATGCTTGTCAAGGTCTAACTTTATCAGGCACAAAGAGGGGTTTTTAAAGCAATAAAAGGAGGGAATGGGGAGGGCTAGCTGTGCTGACTCTGGGGCTCTGGCAGTTCTCAGACCATTTTTATCTGCTTATCTCAGTTCCTGAAGTAAACAGACTGCCCATTGAGCAGTATCCTATTTTGCCAAGATAAGACTCAGCTAGAGCTATGGCATAAACTACTTGGCAAGAGGATGTGGCTCAAGGCTGGCTGTGACTCGAGGCCGGCTCCCAGCATCTTACCTTGGGGACCCAATGACCCCTCACCAAAGTCCCCACTGGATTCCAAAAGGGCCAAAGTCGAGAAGGACACAGATCTAGGATGAGCATGTGTAACTCATGGGATAGGTAGCTGGAGAAACAAGGTAAGAGGTAGGGGAGGACTTAGCAGCTCGAGGAAACCATACCCTGGCATCCAGCACAGAGTTCCCAGCCTGCACAGGCCCTGTGCTTTTCCTTTCTCTTTCCTGGCACCTCTGGAGGCTAAGGACCAGTGAGATCAAAGCCAACACCTGACCACATGCAGCTTCTGGTCCTCTCAGGAGCATCTTGAGTTGGTGCTATGCTCAGAGGGGGCAGCTATGCAGAAAGTGGAGCTCTGGTTTCAAATGCCAGACTTGAAGAGATCCAGGATGTGCACACAGACTCTGTAGGAAGCCAGCTGTGTGGCCTCTGCCACATTGAAGTTGCAGGCAGCTCAACTTCTTGGGTAGCCTTTCTGATCTGTTCATTTGCCTGCTAGGAAATGAAGGGGAAAAAATATTGTGACATTGTAAGGATGCAAAAATTTAGCCTAATTTTCCTAGACTCTGCCCCCTAGCAGTGAGTAGGCAAAAGGTCATTCTTGACCAAATCTCCCTCGGTGTCTCTTAAAAGGCTATTGGAGGCCTTCAGGCGGTTTTACTCCCTTTGACCCTATCTCAAAAAAGCCTTGAGAGGGAGAACAGGCATGACAGAAGACAGGAAAGAAATTTGATTAAAATCTTGGCCGCAGTAATTAAAAAATTTTAGAGCAGGCTCGAGACAGTCAGGAAGCCTGGGCAACAGGACCCCTCTTGACAAAGACTAATGTGCATATGGTAATGGATAATGGGTGCCACAGGGCAACTGCAATATTCATGGACTACCCTTCCATAGAACAGTGAACCTTGGTGTGGGCTGCATATCCCACTTGTTCCTACATACCCCAGGATGCCCTTACCCTCTGTTAGGAAGAGACATCCTGTCAAAAGCAGGAGCCGAGATTCATTTTGACTCTGAACAGCCATCTGTAACAGATAACCAGGGAAATCAATTGCAGGTCCTTACTGTTAGGCTAAAAGATGAGTACAGACTCCACTTTGAGGAGCCAGGGCTTGACCTCAACTGTTCAAATGGAGCTGAAACCTTCAATATGGACTGATGATTAGCCCATACTCTCTTAGCTTGGGCTAAAATATCCTAAATGGGTCTGGCAAAGCAAGAGCCTGCACAGGTCATTCAGCTGAAAGCTAGTGCTACACCAGTGTCAGTTAAACAGTACCCCATGAGAGGCCCAGAAAGAAATTCGACCCCATATCCAGAGGTGAATCCAACAAGACATCCTGGTTCCTATTCAGTCTCCTGGAACACTCCCTTGCTGCCAGTTAAAAAGCCTGGTACCAGTGATTATCGGCCAGAGCAGGACTTGAGAGAGCGTCAATAAAAGGACACATGATATACATCCAACTGTCCCAAACCCTTATCACCTCCTGGGTGCCCTCCCACCTGAGCGGAGGTGTTACACCGTAAGACCTAAAGATGCCTTCTTCTGCCTGAGGTTTCATCCTGCCAGCCAACCACTTTTGCCTCTTGAATGGAGGGACCCTGACATGGGCAGAACTGGACAGCTCACTTGAACCCGACTGCCACAAGGGTTTAAAAAACTCCCTGACCATCTTTGATGAGGCCCTTCATAAAGATCTGGCCAGCTTCAGGATCCAACTCCCCCAGGTCCAGGATCCAACCTTCCTCCAGTACGTGGACGACCTATTTCTAACAGAAGCCACCCAACACGACTCCATGGAAGGAACACAAGCAAGCACTGCTGCTGGAACTGTCAGATCTGGGCTATCGAGCTTCTGCCAAAAAGGGCCAGATTTTCAGGAGAGAGCCCCCACACCAATGGATGACCAACGCATACATGACTCACTGGCACACTACCTCCACTCTTCTGCCTGAGGAGACTAATGGACCGGTGATTTGTGACTGCCATAACTGCTGGTTAAAGAGACTGGAGTTCGCAAAGATCTTACGGACTTCCATCTGGCCGGGGAAGCACTGACCTTGTTCACCGATGGGAGCAGTTACCTTGTAAAAGGTAAAGAAAGGGCTGGGGCAATGATGTAAATTGTGGCGCCCATGCTACAATCTGTTCCACGAATCGGGCGAAGGCCTAGAGATTGAAATTAAGACAAGACAGCGGGTCATTCGTTCAATGCCAAAGTTGGAACACCAAATGCTGAATACCCTTTATTGAGAGGCAGAAGCGGGCTTAAATACCGACTTATAGCACAGTGGAAAATTACAGGAATTTTTGGCTTAGCTCCTCCCTGTATTGTCACGAGGTATGGTTGTCACGGGTGTGTGTCACGAGGTGTGTTGTCACAAGATGTGTTGTCACGGGGTGTGGTATCAAAGCGAGAAGAGTACCAACAACAGACTTGGGGCGAGGAGTTCCCGCCAACAGCTTCAGGCTAGCTCAAGGTGCCTTGGGAGTCCATGCAGGGCCCTACAGGTCCCCCTTTCTTTTAATATCAACTAACACCTGTCTTAGGTGACAGAGGACATCAGCATAATTCCTTACCCGTCATTGGAGAGGTCACCCAGGCCTGTAACCTTCCTGTCTTAGGTTGGATATTTGCCCCCTCTGCCTTACCCGTCACTGGTGAATAGTTTCTCAGCCACACATGGGCAGAGGCATTTTCTCTTGAGCAAAGACAGTATCTGTCTTGTTAGAAAGTTGGCATGGGCCTGTTTAATGCTGTGGCAAGTAGCACCAAGTGCAAGGGCTACAAACCCCAATGTTCTGCCCACACTTGAAGTCCTTGTAAAGGCCTTCTTCATTTGCAAGTGGCACTCAGGTCTCATAGATGTTAATGGTCTGCATGGCTAAAGCATGTGTATAACCAAAAAACTCATCACTCCAGGATTTCTGGAGAAAAATGATGCATTAACACGGATATGTTTAAAAGACAGCGAACAGGAAGCCATGTGAGCTTCTCACAAAATTCAAGTGTTCCTATAGGAGGTTAGTTTGTAAATTTAGTTTAAAAATGCCAGTTTGTAGTAGATAATTAAGTGTGCTTTGGGTAGCTAAGGCTTAAGCCAAGTCACCTGCTAGTTGATCCACTGTGCTTGCAGTATTTACAGATTGGGAGAGGGCTATGGTAGAAACTGTTGCTTCAGTGGTGAAGGCGGCACTGGCAGCCGTGATCCAGGAATCTCTTTCCTCGCTGATGCCCACCTGGGGTACTTGGCCCAGGACAGCTGTTACACTCAGCAGACCTGCTGAGAACAATTGAAACTTTCTCCAAAATTAGTAGCATTTGGTTACAACAAAAGAATGGAACCAGAATACAGTGCCTAAGATGAAGGTGAAATTCTTGTCCTTTGGATCAGTGTAAATTTATATAGCCACTTGATCCAAACTATAATTACTGATCAGGAAAAAGGCCACATATGGCTACCAGATGCACAGGCATCAGGATGGGTAGATTCTGGAAGACCCATCAGACCTTCTTTCTGGCTGTTACAATCACCATCCCTCCGCATATGGCGAATCAGCCGCTCAGGCACCCAAACAGGGTTATCTGTGTCTTGTGGAAAGACACAAACTGACCCTCGGGACCATACTAGAACTGGGTCAGTGCCGCACCATTTTCCAGCAGTGACATTCTTCCACATAACTGAGCCATAGTCAGATGACTGAGGACGCCAATGCCTGTCGGCCGCAGATCGAGCAGCACCATCAATAGTTAAAAAATTTAAAATGTATAGGACAAGAGAAAAGTGATTATGAGGAGATCCTGTAAACTCCCCCTTTTTTGTTTTATGAAGATAGGCTTTAATTGTGCGATGTGCACGTTCCACCATGGCCTGACCCTGAGGATTATAAGGGATACCCGTCTTATGTTAGATAAAAAATTTTTTTTTTGCAAAAGAATTAAAACCCTGACTAGTATAAGCAGGGCCATTATCAGTTTTTAATTGTCTGGGCATTCCTTTATAAGCAACGGCTTGTAAACAATGGCTCTTAACATCCTTAAGCTTTTCTCAGTATGAGCAGAGGCAAATATGAGATGAGAATGGGTATCCACAGATACTTGAACAAATTGTAGTCGACCAAAGGAAGGAACATGTGTAACATCCATCTGCCAGATATCATTGAGTGTGTTTCCACGGGGGGTTAACTCCAAGGTGTGGAACAGGTAAGAACTCTGCACATAGGGGACAGTTCTTAACTATATCAATAGCTTGGATTCTAATAATTTTTAAAATGGAATTTGAGTGACCCTGCATTAAGGTGGAAGGTTGTATGAGCTTTGCAGGCTGCTTCATACCCAGACTCTCTCATCATCATGATGGAACTCTCTGTTTTAGTATTAAAATCAGCAATGGCATTTCCTTCACTTAAAGGGCCGGGCAAATCCGGATGCGCTCGGAGATGTCCTACAAAAGTTGGATGAGAGCGCCTCCATAGTAGGCTTTGTACGGCTAGTAAATGTTCTTGTACAGGAGACACTGGAGCTATATAAGCAGCAGTTTCTAAGGGAGCCCATATATGATACACATATTTACTATCCGTGTATAAGTTAAATGGCTCATCAGAAAAATGTTGAAGGGCTAATTGTACTGCAGCTAGTTCTGCAAATTGTGCAGACTTGACTTTAACTATAGAGCGTTTGATAATGGGAAAAAGAAACAACTACTGCACAACCATTTGAAGAGCCATCTGTAAATACATTGCGGGCCCCCTTCAGAGGATTTTGGGAAATAACCTTGGGGGAAACACACAGGGTGATTTTTAAAAAAGTCAGCTAACTTACTGGAAGGAAAATGACTATCAAAGCGGCGGGTGTGGAACACAAGAAATGTGCCCACTCCTCCTCAATGTTGAAGCCATTGTATCTGTTGTTGAGTATAGGGAGTAACAATTAAATCCGGCATCTTGCCAAAAACTTGAATACTCATTTTGTATGCCTTTTGAATAATAGAAGCATTGCCTGAGGATAAGATCTAACTGTCCTTCTTGGGGATGCAGTTCATGTACCCATAATATAGGATCATTTTGCCAAAATACCGCAGTAGGGGAATACGCTGAAGCAAAGACTAATAACATCAAATTCTGAGAATAGTCAATATAATTTAAATGTGCAGATTGGAGACATTTTTGCACAACCTGTATACATTCTCACACATCAGGTGTTGGGGTGCAGGAGAAGTGGGATCAGAATCTCCTTGTAAGATATCAAATAATGGTCTAAGCTGCCCAGTGGTTAGGGCCAAACTAGGTCGAACCCAATTTATGTCTCCCAATACTTGTTGAAAATCGTTAGGGTGGTCAGATTATCCAGCCTTAAAGTAATCTTTGGAGGACGGATACCAGAAAATAACAATTGATGACCCCGGTATTGATAGGGAATTTCTTGTTGCACCTTTTCTGGGGCTAATCTTAAGCCAGCTAGTTGAAGATTATGTTGCAATTCCCCAAAAGCCTCATTCACTTCCTTAGAATCCAGGCCGGCTAAAAGAATACCATCCATATAATGTATAATATATAGGGATTGAAATTTCTCTCTAACGAGGGCAATGGCCAATGATACATAAATTTGACAAATAGTGGGCCTATTGGCCATTCCTTGAGGCAACACCACCCATTGATATCTCTTATAGGGCTCTTTAAAGTTAACAGAAGGAATGCTAAATGCAAATCGCTCACTATCCCGTGGATGCAAAGGAATGCTAAGAAAGCAACCTTTTAGGTCTATAACTAATAAATGATAGCCTTGAGGAATACCCACAGGGTAAGGCAAGCCAGGTTGTGTTGCTCCCATAATTTGCATACAATCATTAACAGCTCCGAGATCTTGTAGGAGTCTCCATTTTCCAGATTTTTTCTTTATAACAAAGATTGGGGTATTCCATGGGGAAGTGGAAGGAACAATATGTCCTGCCTCTAATTGTTCCTTTACAAGTTGATGTGCAGCCTGTAACTTCTCAATAGATAAGGGCCATAGCTCCACCCATACTGCGTTATCAGTTTCCCAGATAATAGGAATGGGAACAGGCTGCATATCAATAGCCCCTACGGAAAATTTCTCAGCCCAGAGCGATCTCCGCTCTTTTGATAATTAAATTTTTGGATGCAACAGACAGAGGGTCACCTTGTAGGAGTTTTCCCAGTCCTTTTCTTTGTACATAACCTTGGTAGCCAGCATATTTTTAACAGGCTCAGTAGTAAGGACTGCTTCCATGGCCTGAAGCACATCTCTCCCCCAAAGATTAACAGGTATATGACTTAACACAAAAGGCTGAAAAATTCCTGTATGTCCTTCATCATATGGCCATTTAAGAAACTGAGTACTACGTTCTGGAGCCACAGCAGTTCCCTCTCCTTGTAAATGAGTGGAGGCTGGCTGAAGAGGCCATGCTTGTGGCCAATGTTTTTATGCTATTACTGAGAGTCCGCTCCCGTGTCCCCAAGTCCAGAAAATCGTCTACCTTGTATGGTAAGGGTGAGCATGGGGGGCTGTTCAAGAGTTGATACCCAAAAGGCACCCATGGAGCCTGTGGACCCAAAACCAGCAGATCCCTGATGTCTTTTAAAAAGGGGTTGTTGGTTTTGAACATGGGGAGAAGAACCAATTGCGCTATCCGAGCACCCTGTGGTATCATTAATACCCCCATTTCTGCCCTAACCATGATTTTTATTTCTCCTTGAGAGTCTGAATCTATTCTCCTGGAATATCTCTAGTTCCTTTCAACAAGGCACTACTGCGTCCTAACAATAGCCCTATTGCTCCTGGTGGAAGGGGCCCAAAGACTCCTGTTCTCAAGGCTTGAGTGCCCATTTGTGGTGTTAATATTGCTCGGGTGGCGGAACAGGGGTCCAATCCTGTGCTTCCTGGGGTCCCTCAGATAAGGTCCTGGACATAAGGGGGTTTCTCTGAGAGATCATCTGTATTGGTCGGGTTACAGGTGTATCCATTGCCCCGTCCACCTGGGCTTAAGGGGCCCGGGGCTGGGCCCCGCTTCCAGTTTTCCTGAGCTGGTAAAGGATTACCAAGGGCATCTGTCTTTGACCTACATTCCTTGCTCCAATGATGACCCTTACTGCAACGTGGCTAAGCAGTCACAGCAAGGTGATCTACAGTGGACAATGATGTGGCTTCCTATTGGGCAGCGGTGAGGCTTTACAGGGTCTGAGCTCTGATAGCGCCATGCTTGGCCCAGATCCGGAGGCTAGAAGATGAGAGAATCATGCTCATCACACCCAGTGGTGACCAAACCAGGGATTTCCAACCCCAGTCCTGCCCTCATCTCTTTTCCTGAAGAGCCCAATCCAGTTCTCTCCCTTTGACCAGCCTAGCCCCACTCTTTGACAACACCAAGCTTCCTCTCACCCCATCACATACCCCTCTACCTGGACTTAGAATCTATGCTTCGCCTGACCCAGTCCACTATCACTCTTCCTATCTCTGTCCTCCTCCAGGACTCACTTCACCTCTACAGTGTCTCTGGGACCAAAAAACATTTCTCTGATGATTCCTGCCTGTCCTTTGTCTCTCCATGACAAGCTTTCCAGTCTACCCCTCTGGCTCTGAACATCCTCTCCTAAGTATAAGTGCCCTCCTATCATGGTTTGCTTTCCACTTTGAGGGGTCCCAGAGAGTGGAACTATGCCTAACCCCTGAGGAGGCTCAGCCAGTGCTGGAGTACCCCCATTGGACTCTGTCCCCTGTTAGCACACCAGCCTGAGTCTATGCTCCTCTAAGAGGGAATCTCATGCCCATGAAATGTAAGAAACATGCTCTTTGTCTGTTAGAGTGTTTCTCCATTGAAGCACAGAGGCAATGATAGCCAGAAGCCATAATTCTGGAATTTCTTCACCAAATCTTCTGTAAATGTATAAACATAGATCCAGTTTCTGCCCACACTGCCTGACCTGAAGACAAAGGAGACATATGTCAAGGTATGCCATATCATAGTGCAGGGAGGGATAGTTTTGGCCTTTCCAGTGTTCCATCGCGTCTTTGTTTGTTTTTAATCAATGTGCCCGTGTGTCAGTGCTGACCATGGAGGATCGTCATGACAGGTTATTTTCTTCAGGACCATAAGGAACAGAAGATATCCAAGCAGCCTCATCTACTCAGATGGTGGGAGCCCCCAAATGGACTTCAGGGTCTCATCACAATGCCGACTTATGCTAGGTGAGGGCTCCGTGGTCTCACAATGAAGGAAGATGTCTTGATTGGAAGAGCTACCTAATGTTCTGATATGTGAGGCTTCCCACCCTGCCTCGACTGACTTCTGACTTGCCAATTCTCAGTCCTGTCCATGGGGGGCCCAGGGCTACTGGCACTATTCTGATCAGATGCTTTGGAACACCAGGAAAGGCCTAGAGGGGGAACTGGGCTTTTTACCTTTGGGTTCCCTTATGGAACTCTCAGGTTGTTAGGGGTCAAAGATACTGCTCAGGTGAGATCACTCTTTAGTGTATGAAACATCTGAGGCATAGCTGGGGTTTGGGAACGGTAGGTCTTCCAGCTCTTTGTTGCCCACCATGTCATACCAGCTGTTGCTGTCTTGTTTTCTCCACCAGGATAGACTGGACCAGTTCAGCCATTCATGATCTAAAATAAAGCCCTCCATTGTTTTTACTGGTTTGTTTTACAATGTACACACTCAAGTCTCATGCTCTGTGTGTGCATTTAGGTGACCCGCAGTGGTCAGTAATTGCTGAAAATCCATGTATGACACAAACTTTCTCCCATGGACAAATGTCATACTTTTGTATTCTGCCCATCACATATTCTCCTCAGTAGGAGGGGAATACAAATAAAATCTGTCCAGTGTTCTATCACACCAATAAGGGGAAGTAATGAATAGCCCCAGAGTCCCCACACTCCTCTATATGTACCAGCATCCACAGCAGAATGGGGAGAAATTCCCCCAGGAGCTGGGCTTTGGCTATGGTGGCAGTTATGTGTCCCAACTTCCTGAACACCCTGCAAACCACACTGTCCTGAGCCAGGAGCTGGCTGACAAAGAGGAGCTGTAGACCTGCTCATTTCTTCCCTGGGGTTGTCAGTTCCAATTACTACAAGAACCTTGTGCTGTTCCCATGAAGACTCAGACCCCTAGGCCCATTTTCTCTTGCTTTGCCCCTGCATGGAAAGCAATAGATGGAGATGCATAAGTGCATGGAGAAATGAAGCAGGGTGTGGATCAGCTTCTGAACACAAGAGATAAAGGAGTTGATGAAGGGTATGAGAATGGAAATCAATGTAGAGATAGAGATACTGAAGGGATACCCCAAAGAAATGCTGGGAATGAGGGAAACTAACAAGCTAAATAAAGTGCTCAGGGGAAAGCCGCACAAACAGAATGGGTTATGAGAGCACAGAGCACGAGGGTGTGGAGAAAAAGGTAGAGACATTGGAATGTTCAGTCAAGGATAATGATAACATTTAAAAAAGTGTCAAAAGCTTGTACAACCATTGGACACCATATAAAGGAAAAATTATGAACTAGGGGCATAGAAAACAATAACAGCATACAAAAGAGTTAGAAAATATTTCCAAGCAGCTGTGCATATGGCTGAGTGGGTACATGGGGTGCTGTGTAAGGTGTGAAGCCCTGAGTGAGAATTCCCAGGCCTTCCATATGGCTGCAGTAACACAAGATCTGCAATCTCAGTGCTCCTGTCAGGGTATGGAAGACAGAAACTCTATCCATAGGCAACCCTTTATCCTCTCATCTCCCCTCCCCCTGACATAATAAACACATAGTGCACACAACAAAGAAAAAATCTCTTCTCCTCACCCTGCAGTCCTCTATCTACTGTCTTTGTCTCTTATTCTCTGCTGTCTGTCCCTCTGGTGCCAAACCAATCTCCTTTGTGCTAAGAACTTGGTCTTGGGGTATCCTATGTTGATACCGGTACTTTATTCTATATGGGGAAAGAGAGAGAGAGAGAGAGAGAGAGAGAGAGAGAGAGAGAGAGAGAGAAAGAAGAAAACCCTTAAAGAAATGTGATACCCAGTTGTCTGATTATAAAGGCTTAACTCAGGAGACTGAAGTATAAATATGATCTCATTTTATAGAACTTAAGGGCATACTGCAAATTTTTGTAAACTAAGGAAATTGGATAATTAGATAGGACACCACAAAAGAAGCCATGAGCCTTTCTGGTCTCAAATCCAGATTCCATTCACTCCCTTGACAGCCAGGAGAGGTCTAAAGACTGGTCCAACTTCTCTGCCACACTGAGAAACTCAGTCTCTTCCCAGGATAGGGACTGTCAATGGCTGAATCTTGAGGGCAGTAAAATAAACACAACTCTGACCAGCTGAGAGAGTGCCCACAGTGGCAGCAACAATCTCAAAGGCCCCTCCTTGGGTAATTCACATGGCTAAAGGGGTACCTCCTGTAGTCTTTGGGCCTGAGGGGCATGGTGACCACATCAGAGTCAAGAGGGTGAACCACATCCAGAAGGCCTGTGATGGCCTCCCAGATTCAGGAAGTCAGTGACAGAAGCCTACATCCTGGGGAGTGTCCACAATGATCTTTACTATCCTGTGGAGTCAGATCTACCACTGATGCCCAAGCGATCTTTAGGGACAACACAGGAGGGCAACTCACTTGTCCAGGATGATGTAGAGGTCGAAAACACCCTGACAGTTGTCTTCTAGTTGGCGTTGGTTCCAGTTCATTTGTTGGATCTGCTGTTCCTTGGAAATTGAGGAACACTCGCCCAGCCTCTGGAATAGTTTCCAGCCAGGGCCAGGGTACCTGAGGCTTCTAGACTTAGAAATGGGAATATTCAACAGGAGCAGGAACAGTAAGAGGGCCAAATAAGGCATGCGGGGAATGTGAATCCCCATGTTGTCTGGCCCTTGCAATATGGTGTAAGGTCACAGGTAGGCTGAATCTAATGCCAGTACCTGTGGACCTTTTCTCCACCACCTCTACACAGTCCCAGGAATTGAGGACTACCACTTGGATCCTACCACCAATGGTAGCACTCTACCTGGAATACTCAGAGGCCTAGGAGCTCGGACCAACTGCTCAGGGGAAGGGTTTTCCCCAAATACCTACAGAGTCCTCTGCTACCTTGGGGATATACACCCTGGGATTGTGATGGTCAGGGAGGTTGTCATGGTGACTTTGTGACCTAATCCTCTGCTCATGTCTATGCTGACAGTACCTAGGGGCTGTTATAGGCCCTGTGTGAGGAGTCTCAGATGAGTTCTCCTTGTCTCCAATCCCAGCCCCCTTTCAGGACATCCTTAGGGGACACCTCAAGGAACAAGTGTTTTGTTAGAGGAAAAGGTGGTTGAGCTCACCAGTTACTGTGGGTCAAGAGATTAAAGCAGCAAGGGACAAGTGTGTGGAAAATGGGATCTTGTGAGTCCTGAAGTCGGCACACAAGGTCTGGATTCAAAAACAGATGGGGGTTGTGTGCTGCTGTCAGGGTCCCCTGTGGGTGAGGAGGGTCACCCATCCAATTGCCTGACTGATGACTTAAAAAAACCCGTTTAATGTGATCACAGGTTAAGTGGGTCAGACCCTCAGGAAAGGTTGAGAGGAAAGCCCCAAGGAAAAGGAACATGGGAAGTCCCACACACTAGGAGGGGCTGGGATGTCTGGAAGCTTCCTCATTGTCCCCTGAGACAATAGGGCTGAGGAACTCCAGAGTGGGACTCAATTGGGGTTGTCATGAAAACCTAGCCTGTGGTCAGTCCCTTTGACTTGGACTGCTTCACAGGCATCAATGGGCATGAATGTGCGGCCTCAGAACTTGGGACAGCATCTGCAGGGAGGTACAAGGCCTTTATGACATCACCAGGCATGGCCTTAGAGCCTCAAGATTTAGAGGAGAGTGGGTAAGCTGACTGGACTCCATTCTTCTGTATAAAAGTACCTGGCATGGCAGAGTGGGCAAGCAAGGTGTGGAGAGATGGTTTCAGTGCCAGACAACTGAATTCAAAGGGAATGTAGAACCACCCAGAGTATGAGGAAGAAATCATGTTTAGAATGCTATGATCATTTTCCTTTCATGACTCGATGCTAGAAAAGGAATCAAAGCAGAACCTTCCCTCTAATACATTCTAAAATAGATCTCAGCATACAGCATAAAGTTTACAAGGCATAGCACAGGGCTTGTGGGACTCTTGTGTTTTCTTTTACAACTCTCTTTAAACATGATCCAAAAAGTAACATGTTGAACTTCATCAAAAGGATAATCCATCACATAAGAATTCTCATCACATCTTCCATGACTGTTCTTATGTCTAGTTTGATAGTTTTTTCCACTGAGTAGATATCTCTTAGTCCTGTGTCGCTTATTCATTCCTAGTGTCCAGGCCATCTGTTCACAGACCTGGGCTTTGTTCCTCTGAAGAGGATGAATGTATGTGTTCTTTCTCCATGGGTGTTTATTGTTTATATTGGCTCATTTACATTCTGTACTGAACATCAGGCCTTTATGGGATGGGCAACATCATCTTCCAGTGCGCTTGTTTTCCGTCCACTTTCACTTTTGAACAAAAATAATGCACGGGTTCTAAGTTTTGATCCAGCTTGTTGTGGGTGAGATGAAAAGCCCTGGTCCCCAAGGTAACAGCACTGTATCCTAGTGGAAATCTTTAATCATTGGGGACAATCCAGCAAAGGCTGGTGTGATGGGAGAGGTCATTCTGTATATGTTTCTCATACTGGTTAATGAATAAAGCACTGTTGGCCAATCGGAAAGGAAGAGAGGAGGGACTAGGAGACGAGGAGGAAGAGGAAGAAGGAAGGAGAGCCAAGATGGAGAGTCAGGAGAAGGCAGAACCTGCAGCCGCCTCTTGCTAGCAAGTCCAGGTGGACATACATAGAAATGGGTTAATACTTAAGACAGAGCTAGGTGATAAGAAACAAGTAACCGGCCAAAAGAATTATATCAAATACAAAGTCTCGTGTGTTTTTTATGGCTGGCACGGCAGCTGGACAAAACCGGATGGCTGGCGAAAAAACCATACTCCTTACAAATGGCGCCCATGTGGTTAATAAGAACTTACACTTAAAATTTAACAAAAGTTTAAAAAAGGTTTTAGAAACAAAAGAACAGAGACAAACAAGGTTTCTTGGTAACAGCATTTTTCTCGGATGGACTCTGACTTACGAGACAAGCAGATTGCACGGCTCCTTTAAGAGAGGTTTCCTGTCTCAGCATAAGCAACAAAAAACCCGCATGGCTTTTAAGACACTGCTAACAATTTATTGGTGTGTATGAGAGATGGCGATGGCAGTGACCACATCTCCAATCCGGCAACATGCCTGCTGGACGGAGTGTTGATCCAGGGAAGTGACCACAACTTTCATTGCTGGCGGTAAATGTACCCGCTGCTGTCTTTGATAACTGAGGCAGAAACAAAAAAGACTTTCATTTTAACAATGTTGTTGTTTACCAGGTAAAAGACTCGTGGCCAGAAAAGATCAAGATTTACAATACGACAGATTCATAGTAAGAAAACATCTAATGGTTTACAGTATGTTCTAAAATATACGTAGGCTTGGGAGAGAAAGGTAAAAAAATGGTTTTAAAAAGGCAGAGAACAGCTGGGTGTGTCAGCACACGCCTTTATTTCCAACCTCAGGAGATAGAAGCAAGCAGATCTCTGTGGTTCCAAGTAAACCTAGTATGCAGAGTAATTTCCAGGACAGATAAGAGTTACACAGTGAAACCCTGTCTCAAAAAATAAAAAATAAAAGAAATAGAGTAAGAAATAAAGCCATGTAAAGATGAAAAGCTCCGAGAGAATCTGGTTACTGTATGCATATTGTGTTGTCTCTGCATTGTTTGCCTGCTGAGGAAATAACAACTGATAAAGGAAATGCTGCTGGATTAATTCAATTTATATATTGCTTTGACTCCAACATTTAAGTTCAAGGGCAAGTTACTGAGAAAAGGATTTCTATTTTTGTTTTCCACAGAAAAGTAAAGCTGTGGATTCCTTCCAGACTAATGTGGTTTGATCAAGCCAGACCCCCTGAAACAGAGTCGCTGGTGATCCAACATTCAAAACAGCTTGAACAAGGCAGTCTTGCAGACCTCAGCCAGGATTTCTGCCTCTTCTTAGGCTCCACATGACAGCGCCCCTTTCAGCAGGGCCTAGTTTGGAAAGAACGACACCCAAATTCCCAAATATTGTTTATAAATGGTTGTTTCATTTAAATGGGGTTAGTTATAAATGGTTAATGACCAAAACCAATTTTCCTTTTAAAGGTAAAAAGGAATTATGGTATTGCTATGAATACTTTACTTTGGAATGGATTCTCATTTATTGATATAAATTTAAGATAATTTGTAATTAGTATATGTCTCCTCTTTTTAAGGTATTGTGTTTATATAACTCATTTAGAAATGTAATGTATAATGTAGTACAGATTTTAGATAGTTACCTATAATAGTAAAAACTTATAGCTAGGTGAGTTAGGTTTTCTAGATATGCAGAGATGTATTTGAGATGGATAGGCATTCTTCAAAACTTTCAAAGACCTACAGAATGTGGCATTTAAAATGGTTTAGGGTTTTCTTGACAGTGAGGCACAATGTCCCTGGCAATACCACCTGCACCAGAAAGGAAGATGGAAGATGGACATCGAAGAAACGCACTATGAAATTTACTTTCAATATGGCAAGACTAGCCATTTGGACAAGATACTGCACTTATCTGGACTGTTTGACTCATGCTGTATAAACTTGGCATGCAGGACCCACGGGAAAGTGACTACTGATTCAACATGGACATTGCTACAGAGTTCCTGCTTCGTGGAAGAGTCTGCCAGACAGTCTGCAGGACACAAGAGGAAAGTGACTGATAAACTGCCAATACAAGAAGACAGTTTAAAGGTTCCTGTTTGCTGAAGAGTCTGCCAGACACACACTATGGCCTATGGGCTGAAGATGGGGAAGATTACAAAAAGAACTTCGCGTGACCAGGCAGTGAGTTGTCTCTGTCATTTCTAGAGTTTATATACCATCCTTCTGTGGTCTTTGAAGGAGTTGAAGACAGACAGTTATAGTTATAGATTTCCATGAGATAAGCTTAAAGATAAGTTACATATAGGACTTTAGACTCACAAAGATAGAATAGAAGATAGAATATTTTCTTAAATCTTCCTAAATGTTAATGGACTGAATAGTGTTAACTGTGATTCTTACTTGATAACTGTTGTGTAATACATTTTGCAATATTAAGGTTAAGCCCTTCTTTTTTATTTAGACAGAAAAGAGGAGATGATGGGAGAGGTCATTCTGTATATGTTTCTCATACTGGTTAATGAATAAAGCACTGCAAGGCCAATAGGAAAGGAAGATAGGATGGACTAGGAGACAAGCAGGAAAGAGGAAGTAGGAAGGAAGAGTCAAGATGGCGAATCTGGAGAGAATAGAACAACCAGCCGCCTCTCGCTGGTAAGACCACTGTCAAAATACATGAAATAGGTTAATAATTAAGACAGAGCTAGCTGATAAGAAACTAGCACCTGGCCAACAGCCTTATATCAAATACAGAGTCTCTGTGCATTATTTGGGGCTTGCACGGTGGTGGGACAAGACCAGCAGCGGCAGGCAGAAAAAACCCTACTTCTTACAATGGTGAGCCCTCCACCTCTTCCATTTCTTTCCTGGCTGTGAGATATTCCAGCCATACCAGATGTTGACTGTCAACTGGAGGTATTGCCTTCCTAAAGCACCAAAGACAAGACCTCCTGATCCCTGAGCTCTCAGAGCTGTGAGCCAAAGGTCAACAAGGGAGAATCTGATGAAGCACTCTCCTAGCTGAGAGCTATTGGTACCTGTGGTTGCTGGTGGAAAGGATGCTCACTGACCTGTGCTGCCTATATTGGAGTGCTGACCCTATGTCCACACACGCTGTGGTCTAATTACACTCTGTGATTTATGGAGAAAAAATTTTAGTTTGAAATGTTTATAATTAGTCTTTGAAATCGAAGATATTTTAAAATGTGATTTAAATGGCTACTATTATGTACATGTATACGTATTGTTATATTATTTTTACAGCAGAACAAATATTTCTAAAACATAAGTCCATTTTTTAAAAACAGTTAATTGCTTCAGGAGTTTTCTTATGGCACCTGGCTTAACATTCAGATTAACTGTCATTTTATTACTCTCGAGGCAGTTGTTTCCTAGAACACCTTTAGATTCTCCATTGTTACCAGAATTTCTCAAACCTGGAAAAGGCTGTCATTCTACAAGTGTGGAGTAAAGGGCTCCCAAAAGGAAAAATATCAGTGGGGCCATTCAGCAAGTAAATAATAAGGTGAGTTTCTAGGTTCTGAGAATACACAGCTCTGCTAGACCAACTCCATAGGGGAGGATGTCAAGTTGTCAGGCTGAGGGATTTTGGGGAGGTTTGCATGGAAAGTCAGGAACCAGGAAAGCAAAGGTCAGAGTGTCACTAGGGAGGGAGATGGTATGAGTGTGCTAGGGCTGGGATGTTGGGGAGGAGTTGGGGTGGTGAGGGGTGGGGTGGGGTGGGGTGGAGTGGGAAAGGAGGAGACAGGGTGGTGAATAGCTGGGGTGGGAAGTAACATCCAGCAGCATTGACTGAACAAGACAAGTACCCTACCCTACAAGAGCACACCTGAGCCTGGCTTCAGTTAGAGG